>NW_005803921.1:0-101849 GCF_000240725.1 Microchloropsis gaditana
GAGGATATTAAGAAGGCCTATCGCAAGCTGGCCCTGAAGTACCACCCGGACGTGTGCAAAGAGGAGGACGCTTCGGAGAAGTTTAAGGGCATCAAGGAGGCGTACGAGGCCTTGATCGACGACCAGAAACGACAGCTGTACGACCAGTTTGGCGAGGCGGGGGTCAAGCGAGGGGCCGGTTCTCCCTTTGGTGGAGGAGGTGGGGCAGGCTTCAACGAAGTCGATTTGGGTGACATCTTCGAGACCTTTTTCGGGGGTGCCGGTGGAGGGAGGGGAGGAGGGAGGGGTGGAGGGGCCGGGCCAGGAGCACGGCGGCGGGCGGCAGGTCCACGACCGGGAGATGACCTTAGGGTGGATTTGAGCATCCCGCTGAGAACAAGTGTGTTTGGGGGCCAGGAGAAGCTGCGGATCAACCACATGGAGACCTGCGGGACTTGCTCGGTAGGGAGGGAGGGAGGGAGGGAGGGAGGGCGGGAGGGAGAGGAGAAGAGAAAGAGACGCGATTGAATGATCGAGGACGTGAGATGAGACAAGGGCAGGAAGGATGAAGAGGTACCTCAATATTCCCGTCGGGGCGAGCCGGCCGCCCTGTAGCATCTTATCCTCCTCTCTCTTCCCCTTCTTGCTCCATCAGGGCTCTGGCGTGAAGCCTGGAAGCAAAGTGAACACGTGCAAGACCTGTCGGGGCCAGGGCATGGTCACACAGGTGACGCGCACGCCCCTGGGGAACTTCCAGACCCAGTCCGTGTGCCCGGAGTGCGGGGGCTCCGGGCAGGTGGTGGAGGAGTACTGCGGGTCCTGTTCGGGCCAAGGGCGGCTGGAGAAGACGAAGCAGATCAAGGTGGACATCCCGGCGGGGGTGAACGACGGGCAGAAGCTGCGGGTGAAGGGGGAGGGAGACGCGGGGAGCAAAGGCGGGGAGAGCGGAGACCTGTACATATTTGTGGGCGTGGAGAAGGACCCGGTGTTCAGGCGGGAAGGGACGGACATCTACTCGGAGATCAAGGTCAGCTACCTGGACGCGATCCTGGGGACCAAAGTGAAAGTGGGCGTGATCGACGGGGAGGCGGAGATCTCGATCAAGGAGGGGACCCAGCCGGGGGCGGTGCTCAGGCTGAAAGGCCGGGGGGTGCCGAAGCTGATGGGAGGGGAAGGGGGGGGCGGGGTGACCACTACTTCACCGTGTCGGTGGAGATCCCCACGAGGCTGTCGGAGGAGGAACGAGAGGTGGTGGAGGCGCTGAGGAAAGAGAAAAAGGAGGGGGAGGCCAAGGGGGGCGGGTTTTTCAACTTGATATAACAAGGGGTGGGGCCCATGCGAGGAGGAGCAGGAAGGCCTGAGATGATGAAAATCCGTGAATGATGATGGCTGTGCGGAGGCAGAGAGGAGCACACGGTGTAATGGAAGGGTTGAAGGTGAACCCCGCAGGTACTGAGGCTCTGTGGCCGGAGGGAGCGGGAAGGCGCTGTGTGGAGCGGCCGGGGGGGGAAGGTGGCTGTGTCTCCGAAAAGAGCGCGACGAAAGAATACGTACGAGCACGGAGCAATAAATTATACTGGGCATCGAAGCGCTGGGACGGGGCATGCATCTTCCTTCTTTCATGCCTTCCAAGCATCTACCCCCCGTCCGCCTCGTTTTACTTCAACCAGCCTCTGCGCAATGCGCCTCGCCCTCCCTCTTGCGTCCTCCCTCCTCTACACGCCCCACCCCCAATCCTTTCTTCCCCCCTACCCATCACCACGACGCCCCACCGGCAGAGTTTCCCTCTTTCAATCCTCTTTCCAGTGCAATTCCCCTCTTCCCGGGATTCCCTCCTTCCCGCGTTTCCTCCATTAAAACTCATCCTCCATATCTTCTTCCAACTCTTGCACCAGCTCCTCCTCCGTCTTCTCCTCCTCTCCCTTTTCCTCCCCTTGCCCGTCCCCCCTCTTGGCACCGTAAGTGGGCACGTCCGGGTAGCGTAGCGACTTGACGGCCTCATTGTGCACGTCCAGGCAGAAGGTGATGCGCTTGTGGAAGGCCTGTCAGGGAGGGAGGAGGCAGGGGATAGAGAAGACGGGCATCATGCGAGACCATGACACATGTCCGTCATGGATACGCATAGTCAAGAGGTGGTACAGTCATCGTGTGCGTTCGCTGTCGAGTGCTTGACGAGCCGAGGCGTGACGAGAGGAGGCAGGAGGGAGGGGAAGCACAGACAAGGGGAGGGACAGCGAAGCCAAGGAGGGGAAAGAGAGGTCCCGCCACCCACCTGTTGGGGCTCCATGGTGGAGTAGATGTCGTTCACGTCCCGCGACTGGAGGTAGCCGGCCTCGTGGTCGAGGACGGCGTCGATGACGCCGTCGTTGATGGCCTTGGCGCAAACGAACTCCGCAGAGGCGGGGCCGTCTGCAGGGCGGGAGCGGGGAAGGGAGGGAAGAGAAGAAGTTGACTGGCGCGCACGGGCCAGCAAATGGGCGAGCTACAAGGCCGCCCCGCTCCTTGCTCCTCCCTCCCGCCCTCCCTATCCCTCTCCTTCCCGCCCTACCCAGGTGCAGCTTCCCGGCAATCTCCGCGAGGGAGATGCGGGAATAGGAAAGGGAGATTTTCCTCAGGCCGGTCTTGATCACGTTGTGGCCTAGGCGGAGGATGAGCGTGTGCGTCTTGTCCTTCTTGAACATGGCGGCATGGGCCGTCACTGTCTTCTCGAACTCGAGCAGGTCCCCGAGCCGCACCGCGGTGGTCAGGGCCAGGTAGGGCTGGAGGGAGCGGCGGAGGACGGGCTGGTCGAAGGTGGCGCGCTCCGGGATGTCCCCCAGGAGGAGCTGCACGATCACGAGGAGCTTGGTCACCTCCCGTCGGAAGCCCAGTGCGGCCCTGCCCTCGTCCGCGGGGGCCTTGCGCACCGCCTGGTTCAACTTGGAGAAGGCGTCCGTGTAGTCGAGCTGGGTGGCCCGCACGCGCCCCACGTAGTACAGGAACCTGCAGAGCTGGTTATTGCTCGCATGCTGGAAAGGAAAAAGGGAGCGCGCGACGGGTCAGTGCCGGCGGGCAGGAGGAAGGGAGGGAGGGAGGGCGGGGGGAGGGTGGTGGGGGAGAGGACAAGTTACCGTCGGGGAAGCGTGGTGCGCGCGATGAGATTGCCCGCCTGCTCGATAAGGTTATCAGCCAGCAGGCTCCGAAGCAGGAGGTTTAGGATGGTGGCCTGGCCCATCTCGTCGTGGTGGAGGCAGGCTGTGCGGTGGAGAGCGACGAAGAGGGGCCGCAGGGGTGCGAGGGACTGAGACCGGCGCTCCTGAGTCAGGGCCAGGTAGAAGTAGCCCTTGGCGGCCAGAGCGTCCAAGGTACGCCGATTCTGCTTCCGGAGGTAGGGCAGGAGGGCGGTGGCCACAGAATGGGCTTGTTCTAGGCGGTGGAGGCGCATGGCTGTGGTGAGGACGAGGAGGAGGAGGTAGGTTGTGGTCTCAGGGAGGAAGAGGGGTGCAGGAAAAGCCTTCTTGCCGGCCGATGCCTGCGAGGGACTGCCGCTCTTTTCATCCTTGTCCATCTCCATGGTGGAGGAGGATGTGGAAGGAAGAGAGGATGCAGGAGGAGGAGGAGGAGGAGGAAGGGGGTCATCGGGAAGGTCAGCGAGAATGGCGAGGCCCAGGGCTTTGAGGGGCTCGTCCTGGGGCAGATAGTAGGAAATGGCCTCGGAAAGGATGGAGGGTCGTAGGTTGCGGCGGAAGGGAGTGTTGTTACGGAGGACACGATTGATGAGGCGTAGTTGCGAGGTTTGTACGGCTGTCTGGAGGAGGGTGACGTTCTTTTTCAGGCCTGTCCGGTCGCAGCGGGAGGACGAAGGGGGAAAGCAATGAGGAGAGGAGTAAAGAGTCATGATTAGACAAGCACACAGAGTTTATCTCCGTTCCTATGCATGCAATGTTGATGTTTTGATTAAATATAAGTAAATTTTGTATGATCCGTAGGGTGGGAAAAAGAAATCGAGAAGACGAACGGCGAGCGAAGGGTTGATTCTCCCTGAAACCAAGCAAAAAAGGCCTTAGTCTTACCATCCAACGTTGTTATAGACGACTTAGGCTCTTCCGTTGCCGCAGGCGCATCAGTTTCCATGCTGTCCTCGGCGGCCATCCTGTCTTCTCGTGGCCTCGTTTCTGAGAGTGAAGGTATCTGTAGGTCAATCCCACGTTCGTCAAAGACGTGATGGGTAGCGGGGTGGCGTTTAGACGGTACAAAAATTAAAGTCATCGTCAAGACATGAGGGCAGTTTTATGAAGGCCCCGCACGGGATGCGCGGGACATGAAGGAATAAGCAGCTCGATGGAATTCTGAGGATGACCGGAGCGAGGTTGGGTTTGGGCGATGCCTCTCGCCTGGAGCTCCCACGGAGCGTGCTGATGACGGTGGCGATATGATGGAATGCGTACCCTTATGATGGAATGCGTACCCTGATGATAGAACATGCCGCTCCCGTAGTGAACCCGCTGGCCATGCTCCTTCCCACGCCTCGCCTCCCCCTCGCGAGACACCACAGGTCACAGCACTCTACGCCTTTCCACATTCCTTTCTTTGACGCCTTTTCCCGTCCCACTTTCCAGCAAACCATGGCATCTGGACTGTCAGAATATAAAAAGCGGGAGGAGGAAAAGAAGGCGCGACAAGCGGGGAACCTTGCCCCTGAAATCGATGCGGCGTCGGGAAAAATGATAAATCCGCACAACCCCGAATACATCACGAAACGTCCTTGGTACTTGGGGGAGTCTGGACCATCTTTGAACCATCATGCCCGACAGCGGGACGACAGCATTTTAAGCCTACAGGAGACGGAAGAGATCCTGGCACGGCAACCGAAGAAATTCCTGGGCCGGGCGACGGTGTTTCGGAAAGGAGCTTGCGAGAACTGCGGGGCCATGACACACAAAAAGAAAGACTGCGTGGAAAGACCACGATCCTTGGGGAAGACGGCCAAGGTGAGCGGCATGGACATTGCGCCAGACGAGGCCCCGCGCGGGGTGCAAGAGGGGAAGCTGGGGTGGGACGGGAAGCGGGATCAGTGGGCGGGCTACCGGGCTGAGGATCACGAGAGGGTGATCGAGCGGTACGCGCAGATGGAAGAGGAGAGAAAGCGACAGGCCATCGCGCGGAAGGCGGAGAAAGAACGTGAGAAGGAGGAGAAAAGGAAAGAGAAGGAGGCGGCGAGGTTGAAGAGGAGGGAAGAGAAGGCTGCCGCGAAGAGGGCCCGGCAGGCGGCCGCGGGGGATAAGACGGCGGAGCAGGGAAGCAAGGCGATCAATCAAGAGAGCAGAAATGATGGGGAGGTGGGGGAGGGCGAAGAGGGGGAGGAGGAGGGGGAGGAAGGGAGCGAGAGTGAGAGCGGCGGTAGCGAGGCCAGCGACAGTGACTCGGACTACGACTCGGACGAGGAGGATGAGGACGAGGGCGTGAGGGAGTACCTGCTCAAAGACAAGGACAATAAGGACTTCCAAGGCCGCGTGGCCCGGCAAGGCGGGGTGGGAGGCGCGCAGATGAAGGTGTCGGTCCGGAACCTGCGGATCCGGGAGGACACGGCCAAGTACCTCCGCAATCTGGACCCGAACTCGGCCTACTACGACCCGAAAACGCGGGCCATGCGCGACAACCCGCTGCCGGGCACGCACCCGGAGGAGCTGGCGTACGCGGGGGACAACTACGTGCGGACGACGGGTGACACGGTGGCGCTGGCCCGGATGCAGGTATTCGCCCTCGAGGCGCAGGAGGAGGGCATCGACGTGCACGCAGAGGCGAACCCGACGGCGGCCATCCTGGCCAAGAAGAGGTTCGAGGAGGCGCAAGGTGCGGAGAAGGAGGAGGCGAGAAAGCGCGTGATGGAGGCGTACGGGGCGGAGAAGTACAGGTGAGGGGGGGACCGGAGGGAGGCTGGCAGTACGGAGGCGGAAGCTTGGTGGGGTAAAGTGACGGTAGGGCGTCTCGTAGCGCTTGTGCTCGGTGCTTGTGTTCGGTGCCGGCTGTTGGGTGATGTGTCGGCTCTCACCCATGCTCCCTTCATGACTGGACAGCAAAAAGCCGGACCCCCGCCTCCTCCTCGGACAGACGGAGGCCTGGACCGAGTACAGCAAGGACGGGCGGCTTCTCAAGGGGGCGCCGCGCGCGGTGGTGCGGAGCAAGTACGAGGAGGACGTACAGGTGAACAACCACACGACCGTCTGGGGCTCGTACTACGAGAAAAAGTCGGGAAAGTGGGGGTACGGGTGCTGCCACTCGTTGATCAAGCAGAGCTACTGCACGGGCGAGGAGGGCCGGAGGGCGAACGAGGTACAGGGGACGGCCAGCGGGAATGGGAGGAGTCGGGAGGGAGAGGCGAGCGGAGAGGGGGAGGACGGGAAGGAGGAGAGGAGAAAAAAGAGCAAGTTGACAGGGGAGATGACGACGCGCGCCGAGCTCTACGGGACCGAGGTGTCGGGGGGGCTGGAGCTAGACGCCAAGAAGCTCAAGGACGCGGTGCAACGGCAGAGGGCGTTTCAGGAGGAGAAGGTGGAGCTGGACGAGAGGCGGAGGGGGTACAACACGAAGGGTGAGGGGGAGGTGACGAAAGAGGAGATGGAGGCCTACCGCCTTGTGAGGCGACACGGCGAGGACCCCATGGCCAGGGTGGGCTCGGACGAGCTTTTGGAGCATTGAGGAAGTTGCAGGGGAGTCAAGAGGCATGTATAAAGATGGAGAGAAAAGAGGCACTGAGAGGCAGGCGTGAGCTGTCTTGTTTAGGGAAAAGCCAAGGCGGACTCGGCGGGTGTTTCCCTACCCACGCCTCCAGGGGAAGGCGGGTTTTCTTTCTGATATCTGTCCTCTTTGCCTCAGTTATGCCCCCTCCCACCCCGCCCATCCTCTCACTCAGTCGCGATCAAAGATTATAGACAAATGCTAGGAACACCGCCCAGACCCTGCCGGTCTCTGTGCTCCGTCTCCTTTCTCCTCCCTCCTTCCCCCTGCCCATTCTCCCACACAATCACTCTCTCCTGTATCCCGCTCCCAATCCTGACTTCTGAACGGCTTAACGACTGCTCTTTTCGCTCTTTTGAGGCGGGGACGCCTGCTTAGAGCGGGAGGAAGGTGGGATTATTCACCTGCACGTCGATCTTCACGTCCTCTGAAGGGCCCGAAGGGAAGGAAGGAAAACCGAGAGGAGGGTGAGATTGCGTAGGGGCAAGGGTAGGGCTTGAGAGACCAGGTGAGAAAGTTCCAGGCGCCTCAAACAAGGAGAGGGAGGCCCGAGAAAGGAGACGTCCCACGCCTTTCAAAGGTCAACGACTCCATGCAAGGTCCAAAGCGAAACGCGGAGACGAGACGGAAAGGAAAAGCCCCACACCCCTCCTACCCGCCTGCTTGACTATGTTCGCGATGGCCACGGCCTTGGTCGCCGCCTCTTCCAGCTCGTCCACCACGATCATGCGGAAGCCAGAGGCTTGGATCAGCTTCTGGGCCTCGTCCACATTCGTTCCCTGGAGGCGGATGACGATGGGCTTCTTCATCCCGATCTGCTTGGCCGCCGACAGGATCCCAGCCGCGATCACGTCGCAGCGCATGATCCCCCCGAAGATGTTAACCAGGATGGTTTTCACCTGCCGCAATGAGGGTTAGAGAGAGTGAGCCGCACGTCCTTCCAGACGCAGGTGACGCGAGGCGCGAGTAGCCCCGAGAGATCCCCGGACCCCCCCCCCCAAAAGGCCCTACCTTTGGGTCCGCGTTCAGGATCTCGAAGGCTTTGTGCACCTGCTCCTCGGTGGCCCCCCCCCCCCACGTCCAGGAAGTTGGCGGGGTCTCCCCCTTTGAGCTTGATGATATCCATGGTGGACATGGCGAGACCCGCCCCGTTCACCATGCAGCCGATGTTGCCGCTCAGCCCGATGTAGTTCAGGTCGTATTTATGCGCCTGAGGGAGCGCGCGGGGCGGTAAGGAAGCGGCCCAGCGAGGAGGAAGCCGGATGAGAGAGGGAACGGGGTAAACGGGGGAGGGGGAGCGTGTGGCCCGGGGACGCACCGAGGTAGTGGGGGGGTAGAAAAAGGGGTAGGGAGGAGACATACTCTTCGACAAAGAAAGGAGGAAAGGCACCGCTTACCTCCACCTCACGCGGGTCTTCCTGCGTGTAGTCCCGCTTGGCAAAAATCTGCTTCTGCCTGTACTCTGCGTTATCGTCAAAATTCAACTTGGCGTCGGCCGCCACTATCCGCCCGTCGTTAGTCTCGGCCAAAGGGTTAATCTCGACCAAAGTCGCGTCGGTAGCAATCATCATCTTGTACAACCTCTTGACCAGATCGGCGCCGGCGGCGTGGGTGGCGGTGCCGGGTTCGAGGCCTGTGTGATGGGAAAGTAAGGAAAGAAAGAGGAAGGGAGAGGGAGTCGGGAGTGAGGGACAGAGGGCTTCCCTCCTTATCTTATTTCAATTTTATAAGGGTTGAGGTCTTCGGAAGAGCGTCTACAAGACTGAGGCAACTATGAATGAAGCAGGATCCTGGAAACAATCCAAACAATCGAAGCATCACGCCCGTCGCACCTATCTTGGTGGCGATGCCCGCGGCCGCCTCCTCCGAGAGCCCTTCCATGATGTCGATCGGCTCCGTGAAAATCTTTTCCGGGTTGGAGGCCGCCACATCCTCGATGCTGGTGCCCCCCACGGGGCTCGCCACGATCATGGGCCCCTGGGTGGTGCGATCCATCATGATGGACAGGTACATCTCCCGGCGCATGTAGAGGCGCTCCACCAGCAGCACCTTATTGCAGACGATGCCGGCCGGTCCCGACTGTTTCGTCACCAGGTGCTGGCCCAGCATGGACTCGGTGAACTTCTTCACGTCTCCCAGGGTGGTGGCTAGGTGCACGCCGCCCTTGAAGCCGTTCTTGAAGGTGCCGAGGCCCCTCCCTCCCGACAGGACCTGTGCCTTCACTACCGCGTCGCCCTTGTTCAGCATGTTCACGTACACGTGCTCGGCTTCGTCTACGGAAGACACGACCTGACCCTGAGGTAATGTGGGGATGGATGGATGGGTGGGCCGAGGGGTCAAAGGGAGAGAAAGTCGGATATGTTGGGAGGGTGACAAAGCAACGCTGTGTGTGAATCTTCTTCCCCTACCCCGTCGAGCCTGAAAAAAAGCTTCCCGTACGCTATTGCACGGAATATATTTTGTTCTTACTTGCACGATACATATGTCTTAATCGAAAACTAGCCCTCGTACAATGACCTTGCGCATGCATTAAGCCTTTCATTGCTGTCCGCGTGCACCTGAAGCTCGCCGAACGTACCGTTGGCGTTGCGATGCCGTAACCCTTCATGATATCCATACTGATGTACTCGTGCACATTAAGCATCCGAGCTTGCTGTCCCCGAAGTAAGGCCTTAATTTTTGGGGCAGGTGGAAGTAGCGATACGAGGGAATGAATAACAACATAGACGGACAGGCGAGCAAGAAAAGCATCATGAGGACGGGCAAAGCCACGGCTCCCAGAGAAAGCCGACCAGCACAACATGTCTTTCAAAGTATCCACCTTCACTCAACATAACAGTACCTTTTGTTTGGCACCAGAAAGGCGGGCGCTGTTCATTATGGCACGATACATGGTTTGCCGACGAAGGGATACCGTGACGAATAGGTTTCAAGATGCTTGAGGGATCTTCTCCGCCTTGACCCCTGCGCTTGTGAGAAACAATGAAGTGCGACTTCGGTCAAGTATTGTGGTAGACAGCAGTGAAGATGAATGCGTCGGCCCACGACATTTTCCACCGGAATGTTCGGGCCGGCGGGCGTTTTGTTGGGCTTCCTTTTTGCAGCGCTCGCCCCAAGTGGAATAGTTGAAGCAGGCGACGAGCATGGGAAGGATTGCCGTCCTTCACGACCCATGCCCTGAATCCAGGACACCCCGGCTTGCCTGGTGCTGGGAATTCGTATGCCTTGGGTTTGGGGAGATGGATGGTGTGTAACCCTAAGGAAACTTCAAAATGATATCGAAGCAACTAGGCATGGACGACGGGACCGGGGTGCGCACGACTTCTAGTCGCTATCCCGGCAAGATGTAGACTTCGCGTTCCTTCTCCTTTCGTGATAGACGATTCTTTTCACATTTCGAACGAGTATCTTACAAGACGACCGGTGGGTTATGAATGGATCTCACATAATGCGTGTTTTGGAACCTGTAAACGATCACGCGATCTTCGTTGCATCAAGTTCCAAGCCAATCCGTCGCGTGCCGTGCGCGCCTTTAAAATGGTTTCATCTGTCCTTAAATGAGATTCTTCATCATTCTTTCGTTCCCGCTTACACTATATGCAATTGGTTTTATCAACGTCGTCTCTTATATAATGCCAGCGTTGGGCTTTCCAGCTACTGCGCGTACAGCCTGTCGATGGCCTCCTTATAGTAATCTTGCACAGTCACCCTCTTCACCTTTAAGGTCTGGGTTAGTAAGCCCGACTGCACGTTGAACGGGGCCAGCAACAAATGCACGTTCTTAATCTGCTCCCATGCACGAAACTCCTCTGGGTCTTGCGTCAAGGCGGCGGCGATTTCCTTCTGTACCGCCCTCACGAGCGACTCGTCCGCGTTCAGCCTGTCGGCCTCCATGTCCAGCGCGGTTTTGTCCCCTTGGCACCCTAAAAGCACGGCCGAAGGCCCCACCAATGCATCCAGTCGCTCTGCTTCCACAGGCGGCAACAAGCCGCGCGCGGCCAGCCCCTGAGGGCTCACAACCACCAGTGCGCTGAGCTGCCGCTTGTCATGACCGAGGACCAAGCATTGCTCGACCGTGGCACAACGCTCCACCACGGCGTCCTCGATGGGTTGCGGCTCCACGTTTTCACCGTTGCTCAGCACAATCAGATCCTTGGCGCGCCCGGTCAGGACCAGGTCCCCTGTTCCAGGATTCAGGTACCCTAGGTCGCCCGTGTTAAGCCAGCCGTCATCGCCTACCGCCTTGCGCGTGCTGCTTGGGTCCTTGTAGTAGCCCTGCATCACCTGAGGGCCCCGCGTGAACACTATCCCCACTTTTCCTTCCGCGCTACCCACCTCCTTCCGCGTCCTCTCCTGTCTTCTCTTCTCTGGAGCCCCCTCCCTCTCATCCTCCAATGCCCGGATCTCCAGCTCCACCTCCTTGGGCGGGAAACCCACCACCCCCCCGTCTACCAGGTTTCGCAGCCGCCCCGCCCGTCGCACGGCAATCACCGGGCTGGTCTCCGTCAAACCGTACCCTGAGACCACGGGGATGCCCGCGGCGTCGTAGAACTCCTCTAGGTAGCGTGCCAGTGCCGAGCCGCCGGACACCACCAGCTTCTGACGCCCCCCAAGGGCCTGCCGCACTTTTTTCCAGACCAACAAATCTGCGAGGAGGGCGCCAGGGAGGAGAAAACACGTGGCCAGGGCGGCCGCGGGCCTGTACGCGAGGCGTCTAAGTGTGGAGACGAACGAGGCGAGAAAGAGATGCCGCCGGGACCCGGTGGGCGGGTGGGAGGCCGGACGGCGGACGACCAGGCCCAAGGCCTGTTTGAGAGCGCGTGTGTAGAGGAGGGAGAGGAGGGAAAGGGTGGCGACAAGGCGTCGGCGGACGGGGGAACCGGCGGAAAGCTTGTCTTTGATGGACCTGTGCACGTTCTCCAGGAGGCGGGGGACGACGATCAGGTAGTGCGGCCGGTATCGCTGGAGGTCGGCTTTGAAAGCGCGGACGGAGGAGTAGACCAGAGAAGCCCCGCGGGCCAGGGCGAAGAGCTCTGAAGAGCGTTCAAAGATGTGCCAGCAGGGTAGGAGGGAAAGGACGACGTCACCGGGGAGAGGGTTGCGCCCGAGGTCGATGTGCCGGACCTGGTGGAGGAGGTTGGCGTGGGAGAGCATGACGCCCTTGGGACTGCCGGTGGTGCCGCTGGTGAAGACGAGTGTGTGGAGGTCTGAGGGGCGGAGGTCGGGGGGGAGGTAGTGGGGCAAATGCCGTGCGCCCAGGGCCAGAAGCTCCTCTAGGCTGACCGTGGGACCGCAATCCGGCTCCTCAGAGAGGGTGGCGACCGAGAGAGGCCCCAGACCGCCCTCCGTCTCCCCCTCCCCGCCGCCGGAACCCACTCCTTGTCTTTCTCTCATGCCCTCAGGAGGGCGGAGGACGATGACCAGGCGCGGCGGGCCGTGCTTGGAGGAGAGCCCCCCGGCCTCCCTGAGCTTGCGAAGGAGGCTAAGGTCCTGCAGCACCACCGCCTTGCAGTCGGCCGTGCGGTAGATGTACTGAAGCTCCTCCACAGAGGCGGAGGCCCCGCGTACCGCTGTCGGGCAGCCGTTGAGGGAGGCGCCTTGCTCGGCCAAGAGCCAGCGGGCGCTGTTCTCGGAGAAGAAGGCGATGTGGTCACCCTGACGCAGATTCAGAGCGTGGAGGCCGGCGGCAGCCAGGCGGATGACGTCACGGGCTTGGGCAAAGGTGAGGGACAAAGGCGTAGAGGAGGAGGACGCCGCAAGGGAAGGAGGTGGGACGGGATGGGAGGGGTCCGTGAGCATGTTCCAGGCTCCGCAGTGCTCGGCGAGGACGGTCCACATGCCCGGCACCGACCTGAGGCCCGGTGAGGCGATTGCCCTCTCTAAAGCAGCAGTATCGACGAAGGATTTGCCGCTTTTGTCGTCCTGCGTCTTCTTGGCGGTGGCGTTGCTTGGAGAGAAAAGGGGGGGGGTCCAGGTGAAGGGGGGAATATGGCCTTGTCGAAGCAATTGGACAGGATTGCCTTGTGTCCAGTGAGTATCGATAAGCTCCGGGTGCCGACCCTCCGAAAGGGTAGCCGTCCCGTAGTCATGGCTGCTGTCTTTGCCAGCGTTGCAGTGATGGGAGGGGCTCCCCGAGGGCACCTCGTGGGGGCGGGCAGTATCGAGACGGCCTCCCGGAGGCTCAGGGTGACGGGCTGGGAGCAGGTGCTCCACACGTAGAGGTTGCCTCAGGCGCACCGCTAAAGGGGCAATGAACCCATGGCTTACGTTTGCGACGCTCCACACCAAGAAAATGAGGGACAAGGCCAACCTTTCGGGTCGCATAGTTGTGTATGTGTTATGGTTCTACGAGTGGAACGGAGGTGAAAAGGCCCAATAAATCATATATAAAAGACCTTCTGTGCGTACATACATAGAGAAGAAATGAATAAGACTATAAATCATTGCGTATGGCTTCTCATAGGCGTTCAAATATGGACCGTATGGCTTATCTTTTGCTCACATTTGGCTTGGTTGAAGACAGTCGTGTTGCTTGAGGTGGTCGGTGGCGTGAGCGACTCGCGTCGGAAGCGCCAGGTCGATGAGCTCGAGTACCCGCTCAAAACGTCCACCTCACAGGCGCTTTGACGTAAGACTGTGTGTATGTTAAAAGATATCTGTTTATAGTACAACGCATAGATATTCTTAGGCGTGCGACCCAAATGCAGTGAGAACAGATTGGGGAAACGCTTTTTGCGGGTTTTCCAGAAGCTCGGACCGAGGCCCTCCACGGGAGCCCCTGCCCCACGCTAATTGCACCCACACCCAGGTCCACTCCAATCACAGAGGGCTGACACAGTGGAATGAGCACAGCCGACGACAAGGACATGGAGGCAGAGCAGCAGGCTCCGAGGCAAGAGGACGCGGAGGCCGTACCCCGGTCAGGTAAGTGCCCCGATACAGTCATGCAAAGATACTTTAGGTCCCGACCCTATTCACAAAGGCTTGTCCTTGTGCGACAATCATCACATACCCTGTGAAGATTTGCGTCACTGGCATTTGCATGAGGGTGAAAAGAAGAGTTCACGGCTGTCGTGGAGGGAAAGTGGACCAATGACTCGTATCGCGAGGAAAAAATGATTGTCGCCCCTTTCCGCTGGGAGAGCGGAGGCCGTTTTACTCCAATTCACACTCCAGACATCGAAATACTTTGCAACCAAGACAAGACATATCACTATGATTTCGATTGTCAATCACTGTATATGGGTTCGAGGCACGCTAAGACCCTCCACATTTCCATCTCCTGCCTCCTGCGACAGGCAAGAGGAGGTATCGCCGCGAGAAGCCGTGGGACCACGAGGGCGTCGACCATTGGAAGGCCGAGGAGTGGAAAGCGGAGTACATGCTAGGGCCTTTGCTGGAAGAAAGCTCGTTCGCCACGCTCTTCCCCAAATACCGGGAGAAGTATCTGCGGGAGGTGTGGCCGGTCGTGACACGGGCCTTGGAGAAGGTGGGCGTGGCCTGCGAGCTGAATATCATTGAGGGGTCCATGACCGTGCGGACGACACGCAAGACGAGCGATCCGTACGTGGTAGTAAAAGCAAGGGACCTGATCAAGCTGTTGGCGCGCTCCATCCCCGTGCAACAGGCCGTCAAGGTATTGGAGGATGAGGTCGCCTGCGACATTATCAAGATCGGCGGCATCGTCCGGAACAAGGAGAGGTTTGTCAAACGCCGGCAGAGACTGGTGGGCCCGGATGGCGCGACCCTCAAGGCGCTGGAGCTTCTGACCGGCTGCTTTATCTTGGTGCAGGGGAACACCGTGGCTGCGATGGGCCCTTACAAAGGGATCAAGCTCGTCCGCAACGTGGTCGTGGACTGCATGAAGAATATCCACCCCATATATCATATCAAGACCCTTATGATCAAAAGGGAATTGGCCAAGGATCCCACATTGGCCCAGGAGAACTGGGACCGTTTCCTTCCGCAGTTCAAGAAGAAGAACGTGCCTAGACACAAGCCACAGGTAGTACGACCCAAAAAGGCATACACGCCCTTCCCTCCGCCCCAACAACCCTCCAAGATCGATTTACAGCTCGAATCTGGCGAGTATTTTCTGACAGAGCAACAGCGAAAATTGAAGAAGAAGCAGGAGAAACAGGCACAGGCAACGGAGAGGGCGGCGACTAAGCGGGAGGAGCGGGAGAAGGAGTTTGTCGCGCCTGCTGAGGAGAACGGGGGCAGGGAAGGCCCCAAGCTTGGTGGAATAGACAGGAAACGTTTGAAAAAGGGAGTTTCAATAAACAAAAACGATGACAAAGAACAGGAAAACGAGAAAAAAGCAAAGAAACGTAGTCTTAAAGAGATGACCGACGGGTTTATTCAGAAGAGCAAAAGTAAGATGGGTAATGCGCTTTCGGCAAATCAGCACCAGGGGGAATATGTCGAGGAATCTATGATGAAGCTTACCTCGACAGAGATAAGCAAGAAGGACAAGAAGAAGAAGCTAAAAAAATAGAGGTGTAGGCAAGGTGGCAGAGGGGGGGAGGTTGGCTGCCGACGTACTTGGATGTAGTTGTGGAGAGAGGCTTTTGTTGGTCCGAACAACAAGAAAATTAAGCATTTGACGAGTTTTTCTCAAGATTTCAAATGGGAAATGTCATGTGATGCTTTTCCGTATTCCTTCGAAGCATGCACAATTGCCAGGCAACATGACGACAAGCACCGTGGGGGAGGTACATGACAAATCTTGAACGCGTGAAAAGGTCCTTATAAGCTTTTTGATCCATGACATCAATGTCATTGCTATTAATGTACAGCACTAATGCAATGGTGAATGAGTGCCCTCTATGCCGGGCGAGTGCCGCGGACGGGCTATCTTGCTCGGGATGTGTCAAGAACAATCTCTACTACAAGCAGCAGGCCATTGCCTACAAGAAAATGTCCCTACGCGACGCTTACGAGCAAGCCAAGTCGGTACTGACTACGAACCAGCCAGTATTTAAAGAACAACAGGCACTGGCGGCGTTGATGAGGAGACAAGGGGAGTTGAAAACTCGATTACAGGAGGTGATCAGGAGAAGAACGGGTCACCCTTTTTTTTTTCCCCCTGATTGGCCCTGATCCCACGGCACCGTCTCACACCAATATTTCTCCCTACATATTCTTCCATTCGTACATTCAGACGGCCGAACGCGTTCGGGATTTGCGTTTAGCCGTGGCTCGAAAAACATTTGCGTTGGAGGAACGCCGGAAAGCCGTGGACGTAGCCAGGCAACGACTGGAGGAGGTGAAACGCTGGCAGGGTAGTCAATCGACGCCCGTGCAGCAGGGACTGCGGTGGTATAAAGAGCAGGCAATGGAGGTGGTGCAGCAGCGCGTGTGGACGCGTGTGTTGGAACACTTTGTGGTTTTCCCGATCGAGGCGGATATCCCCGTTGTGAGCCGCCCTCCTCCCCTCCCTCCCTCCCGCCCTCCCCCCCTCCTTCCCTCCCGCCCTCCTCTCCTCCCCGCGCATATTCCCCTATTTCATTCGTCTCCTCCTCCCGCATCCCGATCGCCCTCCACTGATGTGCCGACACTGCCCGCCTCCTCTCACTCGCAGCACGTCTCAGGAAAAGGAACGCAGGAGCAGGCTCCCGCTTTCATTCCCCCTCCATGTCCGCCCTCGCGCGCCTCCGCTGGTCCGAAACCCCTTACGGGCGTCAGCACCATCTTAGGCTTGCCTCTACCCAACGCAGGAAATTATCGCGGTACGTTGTGTAGCGCTGCAAGGCAACGATCCGCGCCTGCTGCTCTCGCAGATCCCTGGTGTCCTTTGCATCGCCTAAACCGCCCTATTTGCCTCTTCGCCTCGCTCTTCGACTCGGCATCATGCCGCGTCCACCCCTCTCCTTTCCCCCTACCTCCCACCCCCCCTCCTTTCGTCCGAGCGACCACCCAGGCGTAGGAAAGGCCATGGCAGACCCATTCCCTCTTTCCCTCCCTCCCTCCCTCCCTCCCTCCCTCCTCCCCTAGAACTCGGCCTTCCAGACGAGGTGTGCGAAACCGCCCTTTACCTGGTTGCCCGCGTGACCTGGTCGTTGGCAGAGACCCTGGGAATGAGGCTCCCCCACCCCCTGCGCTTTCCTGCCGGCAAGTCCTACGCCCTCATCGCTGAAGATGCACAGAGGCGGTAGGGGCAAAGGGAGGGAGGGAGGAAGGGAGGGAGGGAGGAGGAAAAAGAGGGAGAGAAACAGGCCCTCGGCGGCACCATGCGACCCATCCCTTCACCCTGTCCCCTTACCCGTCCCCCCTTGTCCACCGCCTCCTCGCCACCCCCAGCACCGAGTTCGCCCTCAGCCCCTCCTTCTACCACGGCGGCGGCAGGAGCAATGCAACCTCGACCGCGCCAGCCTATCGCCACCCCCCGAGCCGGAGGAGAGGCGCCGAGTGCGCGGGCGCGGACGGCACGGACCCCTTCTCCCTGGGCGTGGAGGCCCTCCAGCTGAACGTGCACCAGCTAGCCGTCTCCCCAGCGGGTGTCGGGGTGGACGCGCGCGAGCTCTGGGGAAAGGAGGCAGTGCTTTTGAATTTATGGGCCGTGCAACGCCGGGCAGCGGAGGTGGTGAAAGCTTACGAGGGCCTGCCCGATGTGCCCCTTCCGAGGGTGGAGCGGGGGAGGATGGAGGGGAAAGCGGAGGGTGGGGGGGGAAAGGGGGTGTCCAGACAGCGGCTCTTGGATGCCCCAGGGCCCGAGGGGGGAAAGGGAAAACCGCGGGTCGTGTTTGTGGACCGGGAGGAGTCAGAGTGGAGCCTGGTTGAGCTTCAAGGGTGGGCGGGGGGAGGGAAGGGGCGACCGGGGGCGGGAGGGGGAAGAGAGAGATGAAGGCTTGCAGTAGGGTGATATGCGATGTAAATATGTGAGGGTTCTTCTGGTGCGCGGTCTAGGAATTGCCTCTGTGGATAGAAAGGAAAAGAGATCCTCTGTGATCGGACCGCTCCGTGGCGCCCTCGTTCTTCTTCGAAAGGACCCTTCTGCCCGGCGTTACTGGTTACTTGCACCCCCTCCGTGCCCCCCGCCCTTACCCACACGCCTGCACCACTATCGATATCTCCCGCTCGAGCCCCTTGGCTCGGTCCACAACCTCCGCCTCCACCTCCTCCTCGAACGCCTGGACCTCCTCCAGGAAGTCCCTCAACGCCTGTCGCAGATCCTCCGGCGCCACCTCCGGGGGACCCCAGGTCCATTCCTCCTCTCCCTCCTCCCCTTCCCCCTCTGCCACTTCCTCCCGTCGCGGACGCGCGGGCCGCCTCGCCAGCAGGAGTTTCTCCAAGAGCATGCCTTGTCGCTCCGCTTCGTCGGTGCTGCGCAAGAGCATGCGCAAGAGCCGCGTGGGGGGAGGAAGCTTCTTATCCCTTTCTTCGCCCAGAAGCGTGGCCAAGTGCTGTAGGATGTTTGCGGCGGCTTCGTTTCCCTCGTGCTCGCGGGCTTGCTGGGCGTTGTAGTTGAGGATCACGTCGAAGGCCGTGTCCAACTCGTTGGCGCGCAGGTGTTTGCGCATCTTCGCCTCCATCACCTGGAATAAAAGGGTATAGAAGTCATGAGTTTCCAAACAGCACGGGTCGTGAGACAATCAGAAGCCTCTCGCCTCTCACCTTCAGGTCCCCACTCTTCAAGATGCCCCTCAAGATGAAGTCGGCCTTCGCAAGTCGCTGCTGCATGGCGAAATTGACGGCCTCCCCAACCTTGTTCAAGGCCGCAATTTCTTCATCGTCCGTGGAAGCCTGCAACCGTTGCATCAAATGGCTCATAAAGTGGTAGTCGAAGGCGTCGGCTTTGCTGAGAGCGAGGGCGGGAAGGTCAGAGGCTGCGAGGAGTTCCTTAACGAGGCTGTCAAACCTGAGGAATAGGGAAGAGAGGAGGGGATGAAAGCAAGGACGGTGTCAGAATTTCAGCGCTCAAAACAACGGGCGAAGATGTTAGAGACATCCGCAAGCCACCGAATTCGCTGGATTATAGAACAAAGTGATCACGACACCATCTCGGAAAGCATCACTGGTGGCTGACGTATACCTTCAGCCTCCTCGATTTCTATATTTAGCCAACGTACCTTTCAGAGTTTAAAGCTTCCACATCTGAGGCTGTTGCTGCCGAAGAGCTGAAGGAGATGTGCATTATTGGGTTGGCAGGTGCGGTCATGCGGTGTATTACTTTCTGCCCATGGTTCGGAGTCCGCGCGGGGAAAAAAAGGAACCCAGTGGAGGGAATAGCGAGCAGTACCACTAGCAAGTAGGACTGCAAACACAGAGGCATCTGGTGCGTGGGTGTATATGGCAATTTTTACGTGAATTATATCTCGACGTGTATGATTATAAGTACAGTAGCGGTCGCTGGAGTTGAAGTGGACTGGAATGGATTGAGGACGTGCGAGTAGCCACCACTGCCTCGCTCGCGAGGTGATTGACTGCGAGGGAATAAGTAAGACCCCACAACAAATGCGATGCGTACAATGCACATACTGTAAGGGATGCATTTAGAGTCCTTTGTCGCGCAGTCGCAGCAGCAAATACTGCGCTGGCCTCTGCCTGAGCGGGCTCCGATCTGGATACACCCCCGGGACCCGACTTGTTCTTTTTCACGCCTGGCGCTACTGAAGCTCAATACACGACCTTAACATCCACAAGTTCTCCCAGCAATCCTATTCTCGGCGGTCTATGGCGTCGAACAAGAAGGAGGTAAGCTTTGGCCGGTCTTGGCAATAAATTTTAAGTACGGGGTGTCTTTATTTTTGCTCACGACCTGGCCTGTCCTTATGTGCCTTTTCCTGTCCCGTCCTTGCCCGTCTATGAAAAGTTGCGGGGCTCACGATACGTGGATCTGGATGCGGACGAGGCTGGCGAGAGGTTGGCCGCCCTTTCTGTAGATGAGGTAAGGTGCACAGTGACAAAGGAGTGCCAGGGTGCCTACCGTCCGAGGAGGCACGGAGAATCGTATCCCAGCGAGCCTGAACAGAGTTTTGATGTAAACCTGGTGGGTATGAAAATCACGTGCAAGGTAAAATGGAAATAATAACGCCATAGCTCCAGGAAAGTAACATCGTGACCTGTAGCAATCACGTGGGGCTTCGGCTCGAACATTTCCTCCCTCAACACTCTCTAAACTGTCCTATCGACAACCACCCCCCAAGGGAGTGGCTACAGCGGCTGCGAAGGATGATTCCATACAAGAACCTAGGGTGCAGATGGTGGAAGAAGCGAAGGGCAGTGAGAGCAATTCCGTTCCCTTTGTCCCGTCCGTGACGACAGCCCCGCCGGGTCTGCGGTCGGCAGCACGCGAATTCGTCCCTGGGAATATGGGGGTTTACCCTCGCATGGATGCAGGGATAAGTCAAGGACAGCGGCAGCATCAGTATCTGCAAGGTTTCCAGCAGCAGTACGCATGGGGGGGTCAACGGAGGGGCGGGGACTACGATATGCAGTCCCAAGAGGAAGCCGGTGCCATGGACCGGCACGCCCACACCCATTATGCAAGCTACGAGTATGGACCAGGGTAAGTGTCCATACGTTATGGAGGCCTTCTTTTCTCAGAGGCTTACCTGAATGACCGAGGCATGGGTGGTGGGATGCCGAGATGACTCCCTAGGCAAGGGCCGTGCTCGGGGTGGAGGCAAGCTAAGCAGGCGATTCTGTCTCGAGACGGGAGCCTCAAGACACGCAGCAAGCTGCTCTAAGCTCTGGGAATGTGCTCTGCGCGGTGTCGTGATTCGTGGCCCACGTCGTTCTTTGGTCTTTCTGCCTTTCCAAGACCTTTTTGGGTTCAGTCTGTGCTCGACAAGGGGCTACTACGATTTGCGCTTCTATCTTAATTTCACCCGTTTTCCCCTCCTATTTTCCCTGAACCATTCGTGTATGGTTATAACGGCAGCATGCAGCCTCAGCACAATGGAGGAGCGGGCAGGACCCGCCACCCCCCTCCGGAGGAGCCTGGCTTCAACGCGTGCGAACTGCAGGTATCGCTCCCAGCAGGAGTAAATCATTACTTGTTGCGTGTGCCAAAGCTCAGTCCTTATTGGGGGCGGGTCCCGGTCTCTCTTTTCTTCGTTTGCACAGGAATTGGAAGCAGCCATGATTGAAGACGAGCTCCGCGCGCAAGGCTTCTCGGATGAGGATATAAAGAATATGGAGGCGATGGCAGCACAAGAAGCATGGGAGCAGCAACAGCATGCGGGAAGAGGACGTGGTCGTGGACGTGGCCGAGGGGTCGGACGATGGTAGCTTTGAATCAGGAGATTTGGAGGGCCTGGTACCAGGTTTTGCCAGAGCTGCATGGGGAAATGAAAAGACTGAAGATTTGCACAGCAAGGGCATGGATTGGTCATTATATAGAGAAATTGAAGTGCTCACGGGGAATGTGTAATTAGGATTATCAAAAATCGACAAGATAGTCAAAACACGTGTAAGTTGGGCCCTTACGAGGCGTGGCTTGCTGGCGTGGAGGCAATTTTGTTTTATACTCCGTGTAAAGAGAGATTCATAGTGAGGACCTCAAAGATGAGAAGAGCATGCCACAAACGAAAAAAAATGTGTACAGGAAGCAGTGTAAATTGCAAACATGTGAAGGATTACTTTTTCCTCCTCGTATCGCAAAAGTAAACCCGTGGGGAGGTCAGCCTTGGGAATGTAGTCACTACTTGCTCGAGCTGACCGCTTGCTGAAAAAGCAAAAAATATTTGCACAAAAGCACAAATATTGTAGATCCATGGGCCGGGGTTGCCGCATTGCAAAAGTATTACTCGTGGGGGAACAGTTTTGAGGAGGTTGGACCGGCTACCAAGAACCGTTACAACGGCACAAACATACCCTCCCTTCCCTTTATTCCACTCAGTCGCAGCCCCGACATTGACTCACAGGGTCAGGAGTGGGTGAAACCGGCCATACACTTCATGGAAGTGATAATTGGTTGCGTAGGTAAACCCAGTGTCGGGAAGAGTACATTTTTTAATGCCGTCAGTGGGGGAAGCGCCAAGACAGGTATGTCTATGGTTTCGACCCAACATTTGCCCGTGACATGAACTTCTATTCATACCGCTCTTCTCTTTCTTCACGCTATATTTTATTGAACAGGAAATTTCCCGTTCACTACCATTGAGGTAAATTTGACCTGGACGACGTGTAGTCTCGATTGCCTGCACAAATATAAGGATAACCTCCCCCCTATTATCGTCTTCTCCATTATATGACAGCCGAATACTGGCGTGACCTACTACCGGGTTCCATGTGCCTGCGCTCCCTATGATAAGGGGAAGGATTGCCAGCCCCGTTACGGTCGGTGTGCGAACGGCATGCGCTTCATCCCCGTGAAGCTTCTGGACGTGGCAGGCCTCGTGCCGGGAGCCTCCGAGGTACGCGGCCATGTGGGTATACTCGCTGCTAAGGAAGACACGCAGCGGCTCTCAAAATTTTAATCACAATATCGCGAACGTATTGCCTTTGATGATTCTTTTTCACCAATTTTACATCCCCTGTCCTCCTCTGCGTAACTGCGGGCAGGGCGCTGGACTCGGCAACAAGTTCCTTGATGACTTGCGACATGCTGATGTGCTCATGCACATACTTGACGTTTCTGGCACCACAAACGAGAAAGGGGAAGCTACCGTGGGGTACGACCCCGTCAATGACGCCAAGTGGCTGCACGGGGAGATCCACGCATGGGTTTTCAACAACCTGTGGCGACGGTGGACCAGTGTCGTCAGACGGCACACGGCAACCAAGTCGTCGGCGGCCTCCACCTTGCTGGGTCAATTATCAGGATATGGTGCGTGGGACGGAGCGGGCTCACGTGAGCCCATATGCATGCTTACAGCAGATACAACCGGCGGTCGTCAACCCTGAAAAACATGGAAACTATGTGAATGTCTCTCTCTCTCTCTGATATTCTTCTGAATACACCCAATTTAAAGGAGCCAATCCCGTTATGATAAATAAAGTGCTTGACAAGCTGGGGGTCCGAGACCCAGTGGACCTGGGAGAATGGGAGGAAGAGGAGGTCAAGGCGCTCGTGGAGGCTTTCTTGTCCGTTCGCTTTCCCACCATCCTGTTGTTGAACAAAGCCGATCAGGTAAAGAGAATGGAATCAGTCGTGCGCTTCAAAAACAGGGACCGCTTAGGCAAGTGGTAGGGGAGAGTTCTTTTGAGCTACGGGTGATGTCGTGATCTTGTCAATCTGACGCTCGAGACAGTGCCCTCGCCCGTGATCTCCTCTAAGCTCTAACCTGTGACGTCTTGTACACCCAATGACTCTAAAGGGCAAGGAGGAGAATGTGAGGAGTTTCCTCCCAGCTTCTGGAGATGGCTTTGTCAAGGTTTTTTAAAATTTCGCCAATATCGTCTGATACTCACATCCGATTGCATTAATGATACGCACTTCAGGCGGGCGACACAGACAAGAACATATCGCGGATAGTAGAGAGATACGACGCCTCTAAGTGCTTCGTCGCCAGCGCGGGGGCGGAGTGCTTTCTTAAAATTTGTAGGCAAAAGAAGGTGATCAGATATCAAGCGGGAGCTGGTAACTTTGAGACCATCGAGGATATCCAGGATGATCTTGACTTTCGCAAGTAAGTACCGAATTTGGGATATTGGGTGGGGCACTGATACATTTGACTAAGGCATCAGGGGACCGTCATGCATACACATATGGGGGTGTGCATATGATGGACCGAGTCCTTTGTCGCTTCAGACACATTGTCATCAGTGATTTTTGTTGCCATTTGTCCATACTTGATATTTCAAATTCCTTTCGGAGTCAGCGACGCATCACGAAAAGGTATTTTATACATACATAAAAGGGCACGGGGTGAGCACGTTCCGGCCATGGAAGAGGAGACAGCGGGCTTGGAGATGCCCGACAGTAAAACAAAAAAGCGTTTGGAGAAAATCCGCGACATGGTGCTTTTCCGCTATGGAGGTACTGGCGTATGGGCTGCCGTTCAGGCAGCTGTGGACCTGCAGCATCCCGTCGTATGCTATCCAGTCAAGTCGTTGAGCAATTTTTCCACCGATGCCGACGGGGGCCGAGTGTTTGGAAACGCGATACTGGTGAGACCGGGGAGCACGGTAAGGTCCGTTGCGGGGCATGTGGCGTCGGGCATGGTCGAATATCTGCAGTACGCTGAGTTGCTGGAAGAGGGAGGCATCCGACGGCGCGTTGGAGAAGATCACGTACTCACGGGTCAAAAGAATATCATTAAATTCTTCTACCGCCCCGTTGAGGAGCGGCCGTCCCATACTGGACACTCACAAAGCAAGGAGAAGGATCAATCAAAAAGCAAGTCAAAGAGCGACAAGACTGGGGACTCTGGTGACTGTGAGGGCTAAATAACGCGAATGCCAAAAGAATTTTTTGAGATAAATGACAGCTTTAGTACATGCTTACGCGTCTACAAAAATTACTTCGTCTTTTTCGACTCATTATGTTCATACCAAGCGCCTGCGTTTGACAATGCCATCGTCGTCATGCCCAGCCCTGCGCCCACGACTCAGTCGACGGGATATGCCCCGCGAATCCCCCACTCGATCTCCCCCCTCGTTCATCGCCATCATCTCCAGCGCCTCCTCCCTATCACAGCCTCCGATTTCGTCTCCTCGTACACCCCCCTCACACCTCCCCACCCCATCGACCCGTAACTCCGCCAAGGTTGCTCGCAATGGCTTGAGGAGCAAGCGTCGGAAGGCCTCGCATTGACTTGCACTCCCCTGCTCCATCACGTCCAGCTCCTCTGCCATCCTTCCCAGCTTGATTAGATCCTCAGCCAAGTACATGGTGATACGCCGGTGGGATCCGTGACGTGCGGCTGCTTGCAGGGCGCGGAAAGACATGCCTCGGGTGGCGAGCACCTTCTCGTCCACCTCGCTCTCCTCCGGCTCTACCACCTCCAGCAGCCGCCTTTGTTGGGGCATGGGGACCGAAGACCCCTTAAAACAGCCTCCCTCTTCCCCGAGCCTAGGGGCCTCCCTTCCCGCCCCACGGTCCTCGTCTCCCCCTTTCTGGAAGAAGGCTGCCAGACGCAGCCCGCCGTCCCCCTCTACCACTTGCAGCACCGGCGTCAGGATCGAGAAGTGCTGCACCACGTGGTCTCTGAAGGCGACTAAGGCCACCTCTGGCAGGTAGGGAGTGTTGGCCGCATCCAGGGCCCCGCAGCCCCCAAAGGAGGCCGTGGTGGCGCGAAAGCTCTCTCCAGAGATCTGGTCGTTCATTTTCATGAAGAAGGAGGAGACTTCGAAGACCCAGGCTGTGTAGACCCCGAAGCACTTGAGGAGATCCTGGAGGAAAAATCGATAGGCGGCCACTAAGCCCTTCTCCTCCAAGCGGGAGCCTCGCATGTGGCGGATGATGTCGCGACGGAGGGCCTCTGCCTGGAGGGCGAACTCGGCCCGCATGCACTCCCAGAGCAAGAGCCAGTCTCGGCGGGTCAGCTTGTTCACGCACTTCTGGAAGGAGGAGGTGATGGGGATGAGGGAGTCGTCGCGCTGGTGGATCTGCTCCCGGGTCGCGTACAGGCGGGCGCGGAGGGCCACCCGGCAGGAGTTGCTCAGCCACTCCCAGCCCCGGTGCAGGCTGTCCCAGCGCCCCGCCCAGATCCGGTCCAGTGCCCGCATCTTGTACAGCCAGTAGAAATCGCCCGTCCTCGTCTCTGCCACCTCCCAAGCGCTCTCCCTCCCCGTCCCCGCCATAAACGAGCGGGCCTGCTCGTCCACCCCGGCCTCAGGGTCGCCGCCGGCCTCCGGGACCGGGCCCACCTGCTCGCGTTCTCTCTCCCCTGACGCGGGCGCCCGAGTGAGGGTAGCAAGGGATGAAGGCAAAGCGGTGGGAGGGGAGGAAGCGGCAAGAAGAGAAATGGGTTTAAGCAGGCCGCTTTGAAAAGGGGCCAGCTCCGCTCCTTGCGCGCCGCTCTCCTCCGCCTTCTCCTCCCTTCCCGACATGCCCTCGCCTGTCTGCGATAACCGCCCCCGGCGGTGGTCTCGCCCTTGCCCACTAGCCGCTGCGGCTGCCTTGGCATTGCTGTCCCTCCAGATCTCCGCCAGCTCCTGGTAGTCCTTCACCACGCGGAAACACGAGGCTTCCTCCTCTCCCCCCCCGGTGGGTCGACCGGCCGGGGGCCCGGATGGAGGCAGGATGATCTCGCGCTCCGTGGAACAAAACTCACAGTTGAGGCCGAAGGGATCGGCTTGCCGCAGCCCGCAGGCCGAGCAGGCCCAGGTAGCCGGGGCGGCAGGGAAGGCGGGGGAAGAAGCAGAAGGCGTCCGGGCATAGTCTCGCCCGTCCGCACTGGGTGGCCAGCCCGGCGTGCGCGGCTCCTTTCCGCCCGCAGCGCCCGTAGCAACCGGCGTCGTCGACCTCGGCCCTGCCCGCGAGGGGCCCCCTCCCAAGAGACAGGCCCGCCTCTTCGGCTCCTGCCAGTCTTTCTCCGCGAGCACCCGCCAGAGACTCTCGTGCTCCGCCACCTCGTTCCAGTGCTTGGCCACGGCCCTCAAGCCGGCGTAGACAGAAGCCTCGTGCAGGAAAGATAGGCAATGCAACAGCAGGTCTGAGGGCAGCAGTCGAAAGGGGCCCCCGCCGTGGATCAGGACGGGTGTGGCCCGCAGGAGCTTTGCGGTAGCGTTCGCAGACGTCGATAAAGCTTCGGTGGCGGGGACGGCTGTAGAAGGATGCGCGTACGACGAGACAAAACCAGTGGACGTGCAGGGCCGGACCTCTTGCTCCACACAAATGACTCGTCCTCCCTTTCCCCCCTCCTCCTCCTCCGTCTCCTCCTCCTCTTCCAAATCCATCAGATCCCGACATCTTTCTTGATGCTGCTCCTGCGCCCGCTCCTCGCACCGTCGGTGCGCCGTCATTGCAGCAGCTTTCTTTTCGCGCAAACGAATGCGCCACTGGCTTATGCCTCCGCAGGCCTCGCAGCTTCGGTCATCAGGGGCGTTTAGAAACGTGCACTTGACGCAGTTCCACGACGACTCCAGCTCTTGCTGCATTGAAGACAACTCGCCTGCACTGCACCCCGTTAGTCCCCCCTCATCGTCTTCTTTGTCGTCCAGCTTCATTGATGGGGTGCATGCGAATTCTCGATCTTTTTCCAAGCGTCTTTGCTTCCGCCGCCTGTCCTCAAGGACGCTTCGTTCCACGCTGCTTACTGTCGGCAGATTCATCGAAAAGTTGGACGCGTCAGGCTTCCATTTTCCCACAACTTCATGTTTGCGCGCTGAAGAGGCAGGGATCACGGGGCGGAGAAGATCAAAGCCGGGAAGATCAAAATATATGCCAGACGCCATGACGCTAATGAAGGAGCTGGAGTGGGAAGGCGAAAGAGGGAAGCCGGAGGCACCCTAGAAACCTCGTGGCATCTACGAAGCAAGTACTGTGGGACAAAGGAAAGCGAAAAAGGGGACATAATGACATCCCGCGGCATGGTTACACAGTCAAGACATGATGTCATAAAGCACAGAACAGGTACAAGGAGTAGAGAGGGGGAGGTGGACCCGTCACGAGGCAATAGGCACCATCGCCAGTCCGTGAAAGGTGCGTCATACGAGAAACCAAGAAATAAAAAATTACATGAGGCGTAGACCAGCAACTTGACGCGCAATACTACGTTGCTGCCTGCTTTGAACGGAGTTTCCTTCTTGTTCATTTTTAAAAACCTGACTCGCCAGGTTAACCGCCAGAATCCATCCCGTCAGCCCACAATGGTTTTGGTGTTGAATATTTAGCTTTCTTCTCCATCATTGTCAAGCACCGGGACGAGAGGCCAAGGTAGAAGATAGTATGCTCATAGTACCCGTCCGAGGCTTTCGCCTGATTTGTCACCCCAGCTTCGACTGACTCGTTCACCTACTCCCTAAAAAATCTACACGTCATATCCTTCTGCTTGGCGTTACTCGGCAGCGGCAGTGGCACGTGTGTAAATGATCTGGGAGTGGTGCACAGAGACCGGCTTGATCAGTCCCTTCTCTTTCAATTCGCGCAAGGCGGCGCGGGCCAATGACCCATTGATTTTAAGTCTCTCCACAAGGGCCGAGGGTGTGATGAGCTTAGACTTGGGAATCTCGGTCAGCAGACGGTTTGTGTACATCTCCTCGTCGAAGAGAACCTTGTTCGCCACCTTCTCACGCATTTTCCCCTTGGACCACTTCTGCTCAGATCCGGAAGGGCAAAGAGAGAGAGGGCACGTGGGTGTGAGATCACATGTCCTCTTCCGGGCTTCGACTCTCCCCTCACGAGGGAATAGCTCCTCCCATACATACCTTCTTCTTGCTCTTACCACCAGCCATAGCGGCGGCGAGCTTCTGCTCTTTCGTCTTTTGTTGCACCTTGGGGGGCTGTCAAAGAAGCAGACGTATTGGGGAGGAGAAGCATACAGATGAGTCCACAAGGGCCCAGGAAAGCAGGCAGCATTCAGTAAGACGGGAGGAAACAGACACGTCAAGGCATCCCGTAAGAGTAATCACAGCGACCTATGGTTAGTTTCACGATGGCCTCCCTCCTTCCCATACCCTTTCCCCTACATCTCCGCTCCGTCCTCTGACCCCCCCGTGCATGACTTACCATCTTGAGAAGCTTCTGGTACTATGAAGTCCCTCCTTAGTCCCTCTTTCCTCTTAACCCAACAAGGATGTCGATGTCCTACAAAGCGTATTTTTGTGCAGTGTAACAAAAGAGAGATGACTATGTGCGTGGGAAAGCATTTCTCACCTTCGCTCTTTTCCTTCCACCCTTCCGGTCTATTCCCCACCACTAATCTGACCCTCAGGGTCGAAGCCTCATGCTTGAACTCACACACAAGCTCAAGAGAGAAAGAGCACGACATAACACAGGCAAGGAGATCCAGGGGCTTGAGGAATCAGCGCATCGCCGTGCACGCAGCCCTCTACGGAGGCTGTCGGGCGTCCATCCACCCACCCGCCAACCCCGGGTGGGAGCACAGACTGTCTCAGGGACTCCCCCTCAGGGAGGTCCTACCCTGCTGCCGAAGACGCCTTGCGACGGGGAGCAGGATACGAGACGAAGCGACGCGAAACGAAGCAAAACGCTAAACGTTAGTAATGGGTGTAGTGTTTATTATTATTTCACGTTTTAGGAGCTTTTTGACGGCGTAAAAGCATTTGTATGTGTTGGACAAGGCGGTTAACCTCCCCATATCCTCCCCGTGTATGCCCCAAAAAGTCAAAGCTAGGACAATAACCAAAAATAAGCGACGCCAACTCGAATGTTGTCTACGAATTAATTTAAAATCAATCATTTATTAAGATTGATAGACAAAAAATCCCCGCTTCGCGTGTAGTGCTTTTGAAAAGGGGGGAGCTAGGAAGCACTCGTCAAGCTCTTGCGAGTCAGGTGCCCAAGTATTGAAGATGCATGTGATGCATCCCTCAGAGGACGCATTTCGCAGGCGTCCAAGTATCCAAGGTAGAAGTTTTTCCAGGACCGCGGGAAGTAAGTAGAAAAAAAAGACGGTGGTATTTTCAACAGCATTTTTTAAATTCTTGCTCTCTGCCCCGTCCTCGAGCCTGCTTCCTGAGCATGTTGCCCCATCATCCGGCGTGGGAAAGACATCGCATAGATCGTACTCAAAAATGTCAATGAGATGAGCCAGTTGATTTTCTGTCGCCCTTATCCGCGCCTGCGCTACCAACCTTTCATCGATTTCCACTCCGAAGCACCTGCAGCCAAACCTCCTAGCTGCCTGCATAAGAAAAGCGCCGTCGCCGCAACCCACGTCCATTAACACAGCGTTTTGTGACAGACGGTGCGCACACGAATCCAAAATTGCCTCTAATTTCTCAGTTTTTGTGCACACAAAAGGGCTCACCACGCCCTTTGACCACGCAAACCCGAAGGTACCTCGGACAGGCTTAACTGGAAGAAAGTCGTCTGGGTAAAGCCGTATCTTTTCCGCAATTTCATCGTCAGCCTCTGCATCTGGGCCTTGAAATTGATTAAGCATGGCACCATGATCCTCAGGCGTTTTTGTGTTTGGAATACTATGCTGGACATGCATCGGTATTAGTGCTTGGTTTTCATGTTGCCTTCTCAAAAGTACGGGTGTGTCCTCTACCGCAACCAAAGGCAGTCAAGGGCAGACAGGCGCCTGCCAATAGATTGGGTGTCAGTCTCTTTGAGATATAGCCTCGTATCCAGGGACTCCTTGACGGAAGAGAGCGTAAGACCAAAAGCCACATAATCGTCTTCAAGACAATCGCCATCACAGGAGCATCATATTTCAGTGGGAGCTTCATCCGAGTTAAAGATAATTTCCCCTCTCTGCATAGAACGTGTCAACAACGGTTAACATATGAATACATTTTGAACGCATCGCTTCGAGGATTGATTGACTTTTTTTTATTTAATGTGAGATAAGGGCAAAATATTGTCTGTTGGACCCGAGATGGGCCTCGGAGAGGATCGGGACGCTTGGTAGCGCGGGGGGGGGTGCCAAGAAAGGGCTTATGTCCACCGAAAATAATAGACACGATCCCCCCGCAGAAGAGAAAGTGCATTTCCTTGCTTTTTTCCCTTAAATGTTATGTGTGCGCTTACACTTAATCGTGGTATCGCAATGCATGACGGCTCCTCTAAGAGCCAATTTACCACATAAGCTAGCCTCCTCCCCGCCCTCGGATAGCCTTCAAAATTGTGAAGATGCCGAATCTCTTGTGTTTGTTTCTCACACATTATATGCGACAAACTCATATTTGTCCCTGCAAAGGCAATTTGTCCCGACTTGAAGGCTCACACTTCTTCGTTCCTCTGCAGATGCGCGAGGGTTTCCTCCTCCTCGTCCTGCTGCTGCTATCCAGCACGTCTCAAGCATTCCTTCAACCAGCAATACAACACGAGCAAAATTCTAAGAGTCATCAATCCTTGTTCCAGCAAGGTAGATTTCATTCGCCGGCGGCCCTTCACGCCTCCCCTCCCAAGCGCCTCACTGTGACGGAACAGTTGCAGCTATCTCCAAACCGCTGGAAGCGGAATGGTCAGCCGCTCGAGCCCGGTGTTGGGGGCATTTGGCCCGGTAAACCCGACGCAAAGAAATACAAGGTACGAATGACGGGTGACGTTTAACAGAAAGGGATTTCGTGTAAAATACTGGACCCTTGTATTGACCTTGGCCCCCAACTCCACCCCACAGGTCACAGTTGTGGACCCTCGCACGAAGACGAATTACACGATGGACGTTCCCGAGGACCGGTACATTTTCTTTGCCTTTGAAGATTCAGGAGTAGATCTGCCCATGGTGAACGGCAAGCGCATGTGCCGGAATGGGTGTTGCACGACCTGCGCGGTGAAAATGAAGGAGGGGAAGGTCAAGATGGAGGCGGCCCTGGGTCTCCTGCGCGACATGAAGAACAAGGGGTACGCCCTCTCGTGCTGCTCGTTGCCGAGGTCAGATATTGTTTGCGAGCTTCAGGACGAGGACGAGGTGTATGTGAGGCAGTGGGGGGAGACCTTTGAGAGCGGCGGAGTGGAGTGGGGAGGTTTCCTCCCCGAGGACGACTAAAAGGAGGTGGGAAAGCGCCCAAACACGATTTTGCTTGCTGTTACAGTGAGATTGAACTACTTTAAAATGCTTTTCTGAGCGCGAAGAAACAAATGACAGATCTACCCGATAACTCGTCATCGCGCTCGTACAGTGTTATGTTACATATCATGTCACACGCTTGCCGTCCACACCGAATCCTCCCCCCTCCGCATGACAGGTCCTCCCAGAGGGCTCGGGATCCACTCTTGACACAGCGTCCAACCTTCATCCGCCCCCCCGCCCCCCTTCCCCTCCCTCACCCCCCTCTCGTCCCTCTCGTCCCTTTCGTCCCTTGGACCCAACGCCCAGCCCCAGACCCCGTCGTAACACTCCGCCGCTCGCGCGAGACAGCATGAAGTCAATCTCGGCGGTCGTCCAGCTGGCTGAAGCCTTGTCTCTGAGGTTAAACCGGATGCCGGAAGCCCTTCGCAGGGTGAATGTCGCCTCGGCCCTACCGTAGGGAAAGTGGGAGTGCCAGTCGCGGCTTTGCAAGTAGCTCACCCACATCCCAAAGGTGGGAGCAGGCAGGGAAGAGGAGAAATGCGCGGCTTCCGTCGCCCTGGCCCCCTCACTCTCTGTGCCTGGTCCCTTTCCGCCTGCTCCCCGCCACCCTAACCCTCCCCCCATGGGCGAGACGAGGCGGAAGAACAGGGAGCGCGCAAAGCAAGGGAAGCGCCTCTGAAGGCGGACCAGCAGGGGTATGTATAGTTGCCGGTGCTTGATCGCCTGCAAAGTCTTCAACTCAGCAGATACAGGCAGGCATCCCTCCGTCGACGAACACTTCGCCGTTACTCCCGATGCTCGATCCTCCAGCTCGGAGTCAGGGAGCAGGAAACATTCCCCCCAAGATGACGGCCGCACAATATCGTCCTGGCCCACCCTCCCGTGTGGTATGCACACAAGGGCGGGGAGCAGGAAGGTAGTAAGAAAAGACGGTGTAACTGAGCAGAGGAGAGCCTGTAAAGCTTCGGCAAGGTGGGTGTCGCTGGCTGTTCTGATCCCTCCTCTTTCGCTGCCGAGCTCTTTGGTCCCTGCATCTTCCCTCTGCAACCGACAAGCGCGGTCCAAGGCGTTGGGACACTCTTCCTGGACTGCGAGGGCGACAGAGCGGTAGGCGAGTAGCAAACCATGGGCAGCCGCAGCCGCCTGCTCCAAGTCCTGACCCTGCTTCTCCCAGTAACCCCTGTGAAGCCAGTCCAGCAGATGCTGTGCGCCCATGCGCAGGGCGGAGAGGGATGGGAGGCTCGCATGCGTGGCTTCGTGCCGAAGGTCCACCAACCACTGAGGGATCCCAAGGCGAGCCGCCACGGCATGGACGGGCTCGGCATAGAATTTGGTCTGACACCCTTCCACCAGTCCATTTATTGCACGCACCAGCACCATACTATACAAATAACGCAATTCTGTCGGCGAGCGCACAGAATTTGTACTGTTGGGATGCACATCCAGAAGGCCAACCTCTAATATCGCAGCAGTAGCGTCTACAGCTACAGGCAGTCGGCCACGTGCGCGCCAGGCTTTCACCCTTCCCACGCCCTGTACTCTACGCTCAATGTCTATGGAGAAGAGCCAATTACTCGTCTCGGTCCACTCGGCCCAGTCTTGCCAAGGGAGGACCCGCGGGGTAGTATTCATCCTGTAGGGAGGAGGTTGACCAAACATAGAGTAGAAATTCACAGCTCTATTAGCTTAGACGCCTTTCCTTTTCACTTGAATGCATTGAAGACACGCACAAAGATCATCATTAATTTACAATCCCAGCGTCAACATACAGTCATGTATACATTGTATGTTTCCGCACCCTGGCATCCGATACGTTCACTTAAAATTAACCTCCCCGTCCCCTCCCGTCCAAACTTTACGGGGACTAGGAAAAAGAAAATCAGACTTTGATGACCATTATATGCAAGTAAAGTTGATTTTGCTTCCGCTGCTACTGTGTCTCGGCCTTAGGTGATTACAGGGGTGCTTTCCCTCAGTGCGAAGTAAGTACATGGTGGATTCGATGGTGGAGAGAAGTTTCGCTTCTCCTCACCCATCTAAATTCGTTTTGTCGTTCGGAAATCCTATTTCAACTACCCACATGTCAACTATCACACCATCACCGTATGTGCCCCCTTCGAAACCCCATCACTACCCCTTTCTCCCCATTTTCCTTCCCTCTCCTCCTCCTCGGGCCCGTCGTCCGTTGCTGCTAAGAGTGGCTTCGCCTCCGACTGCAAGTGTGCTCTTCTCTCTTCCTCCACCAAAGATCTGATGGCACTCTTGTCTACACCCCCATTCAGTCGTCCATCCTCCATGCTTCCTCCTTCCCTATCGAGGGGCTCCGTCTTACCTGCGTTTCCCCCCCCGCCCGCATGACCATGTCCGTGGGCCCCTTTCCCTTTCCGCTCAAAAAACCCCGAGATCATCGCGGCAAAGGCCACCACTAGCCCCAACGTCTGGATTCCGTTCAAAGAGTGGCCATAGATGTAGATGGAGGCGACCAGAGTCACGACCTTGCGGGCCAGGCCCATGATCGAGCAAGTCAGAGCCCCGAACTTGGAGATTGTGACGAAGATGAAAACCTGCCCAAAGGCCCCGGAGACGCCCAGGAGAAGGAGGAAGAAGCCAGTCTCATGGCACATGCGGATGAAATAGTTGATCTGGCCGAGGACGATGAGCCCCAGACCGGCCAAGATGGCCTTGCCCAGGTGCATGTTGTACATGAGGTCAAAGGGGCCCACATGGTGCTTGGCCATGAGTTTGTCCTCGTACGCTCCGGTGCCGCCGTCGAAGCAAAGCGAAATGAAAAGCAGGATCGCCCCCGCCGTCGTCGCGTTCTCCTTCGCCTTGCTGGCCGCCCGGCCCTCGGCACTGTCCCCCCCCTCTTTCTGCCGCCCCATCATGAACATGGCCACACCCGCTGTTATGATCAGCACGTTTACGTATTTCTTGAGCGGATACTTCTTGCCCATGATCGCGCCCATGAGCATGACTGGGATGGGCTTACAGGACTTGGCTAGGACCTGGACGGGGTAGATGACGTAGCGCAGAGAGCGGACGGAGCAGTAGGTGGACCCCATCGAGGTCATGGCCAGCACCATCAGCCGGGCCGGGGCCACCGTGGTGGGCTTCTCGGCGCGGACGTACCTGCCTACGTAGGCCGTGCCGCTGTAGAGGAGAGAGGTGACGAAAATGAGGGAGAGCTCATGGAGCTTGCGACCGCCAGAGGTGGCGTATTCCATGACGATCCCGTAGGCGATAAACGAGCCCATGATACCCACGAAGCAAACAGCCAGCCAAATCATCCCACTCGCGGTGTTCACGTCCATCTGGCTGCTGCTGCGCTTGACCGGGGCCTCGGGCTTGGTCGAGGAGGTGCTGCTTCCCCGCCGGAGGCTCTTCGGCTTCAAGAGCTGAGCGTCTCCGCCAAAGAGGGTGGAAGCCGCCGGCCCCGACATTTCCACTTCCATGGGCTGCATTCCTTTCTCCCCGCTGGCCAAGGAGCTGTCGGAATGGGGAGGTCGGGCGGTCAAAAAAGAGTGAGCGGGCACCAAAGCTAAGCGCTCTTCCACACGCAACTTGTTTTCAGGCAATAGAAAGAGGGAACCGTCCACAAATTGCCCTGAAGCGCAGAGCGCAGTATTCCAAAAGCAATAAGAGCCCGACAGACAGTCAAGCCAAGCATGTTCCTCGCCCGTCCACGCCCCTCCCTGCTCGGGAGAGCCATGTCGCCTGAGGCGCCCCCCAGGAGAGAGGGATGTAGCTTCATCAGAAGTACCCGTATCGGCGGTCATGTACACCCGTACCCGCGCATGCAATAACATCGATACGATCTATCACACATGACACTCTCCGTGTTTCCTCCTTTCGTACCTCCGCAAGCCACCCTCCTCCATAAGGCTGCCTGACTTGCTATCGACGCCACCATTGCCTTCCATTTCGAATGTCCCGCCTACGCTATAAATATGCCTGCCTTCAAATCACGACGCTCCACTCCCACACTCGCGGCCCTTGCTGTTGAATGGATTGATGCCGCACCGCCGCCGTCATTCCGTTGTCCCCTGCGTGAGTGCTCGCCGTTTGTGTTCTCAATGCGTCCGCGTCGAAGACGTCCGCGCGCCTGGTGATGCAGCCGTGGCTGCCAAGATGCCTAGCGAACGTATTCGATGCGGAAAGAGGAGCGAAAGCTCATAAGCCGTGCGACTGAGTGCGTGTGTGTGTGTCGGAGTCGGCACCAAGGACAGGGAAATCGCAGACATAAAGGCTCGCTAAGAATTCTTCGTCGAGACCTCGCGAGGCTTCGCACAACCTGTCCAGCCGCCCTAGCGCCACCCACAGGAGATTTAGAAATAAAAAGCACCTCTCAGCCTTGTTTCCCCTTCTTTACATGCAGTGCAAGTCATGGTCATCCAAGGCTGGAGACATTGGGTTCATCAGGCGTAGCCCGCCCTCCTTCATTGCGGGCGTCCATTTGCTTGCTGCCCTCAGCCTCGGCAGAGAAGTGAACTTGACGTTTGCAACAGCTCTCCTTGCACGATGCGACGAGTGCAAATTTTGTCTTCCACCTACCTCCCTTGCCTGCTTGTATTGATAATCCGCCGAGTCTTGGCATTTTATCCCTCGAGCATTTGCTGTAGAAGAAGCCCCAAGATAATACTGCCACCTGCTGCTCTCTCAGATCCCCGAAAAGGCCATGATTGCGGAAGCCATGAAAGCAGTGATGTACACTTACCGCGTGGATCGAGCAGAGGAGATGAAGTCGAGGAAGAAGAGGAGGAGGAAGATATCATAACGCGTTTTTTCCAGGGAATTGCGGAAAGTGACCAGAGAGATGAAGCGGCACCTGCCCAACCAAGGTAAGCCCATGCGGAGCAGGCGAGCAAGTGTACCGAGACACGTGGCGCGTCTTCCGACACTCCCGTCAGAGGATATCAACACCGCTGATTTCCTCCCCACTTTCCATCCCACCTCGTCTCCCTCTTCCCTCTTCCCCCCTTCCCTCGACCCACCGGTCCCCCCTACCGGGTTCCCAGCGGCCGCCGTCTTCCAAACCTCGCTTTAATGGCCGAGGCCGCCGCCGATATGCCCATGGACTTCTTGCTCTATCCTGAGAAAGCTTACTACCTGTTGGGGGGCGAGATGCCCGTGTGCCGCCTCGTCACGGGGACGTGGCAGGTGGACGGCCGACACGGCTACCATCCCCTCTTCCTCGACGTGAAGGCGGCGGCCCGAGCCATGGTCCGAGAGCACGGCTACACCACCTTCGACGTCGCCCCGTTCTACGGGCAGATGGAGCGCTGGCTGGGGGAGGTGCGGATGAAGATCGAGGACCCCGCGGAGCTGGACGCGTACAAGGTGCGTGGCGTGGTTGGCTGCCCACCTGCCTCTTGTGTTCCCTGTGAGGACGGGAGGCTCCAGGGGATGCGGGGAGGCTCTAGCTCCAGCTCTATCTTCGGCAACTCCGTCCATAACGGGAGTCTTTCGACCCCCCACGGGCGAGGCACATGCCCGTCAGCTTCCTCCGTGGCTGCTCTCAACCCTTCTCCGCCTTCTCCCCCGCACAGATCTTCACGAAGATATCCTTCCCCCCGACCCAAAACGAGTTCCGGCTCCAGGACGTGGAAGCAGTGGTAGACGCGGCGCTCTCGCGGTTGCGGGCCTCCCGCTTGGACCTTGCACAGCTCCACTGGTGGGACCCGGAGGACCCTCGGTTCCTGGACGTTCTCCACCACCTCCACCGCCTCCAGGAGAAGGGCAAGGTGCGGCACATCGGCGTCACGAATTTCGGCGCGCAGGCCCTGGCCAGGGCACTGGAGAGCGGGGTCAGGATCGTTTCCAACCAGGTGCAGTTCTCCCTCTTGGACCGACGGGCGCGGACGGCGAGGTCCCCGGTGGGCCTACCGGGGGGCCGCGAGGAGGAGGAGGCACTGGCGGAGGAGGAGCGGAAAAAAGACGCGGACGACCCGAGCCGGGGAGGTGGCCTTCCCAGCTATTCGCTGGTGGAAGTTTGCCAGGAGCACGGCGTGACCTTGCTCTGCTACGGCTGCCTGATGGGCGGCTTCCTGACCGACCGGTGGGTGGGGGCTCCCGCCCCCGATCCCCGGGCTTTCTCCTCCACCTCGGAGGAGAAGTACTGGGAGGTGCTGCGGGCCTGGGGGAGCTGGGAGGCCTTTCAGAGCCTGCTCGCCGAGGTCCGGGCCGTGGCCAGGAAGCACCGGTCCTGTGTCGCGCACGTAGCCCTCCGATGGGTCTTGGACCAGCCGGCTGTGGGCTCGGTGGTGGTGGGGACAAGGTTGGGGTACGTGGAGCACTTGGACGCGAACAAGGAGGTGCTGAAGTTGGAGCTGACGGCACAGGACCTGGAAAATTTGGAGAGAGCGGTCCGAGAGGGCGGGAGAGACTTGGCAGAGGCGGTGGGAGACGTGGGAGTCGAGTACAAGAGAGCGGTCATGGAGGTGGAGGAGGGGCAGGCACGACCCTCGGACCGGGAGTAGCCTAAGGAGAGGGAGCAAACGGAATGCGAAAAAGAATCTTTTGGGTGGGAAAGTAAAGCGGGTTGTAAGATAGAGCTAAGGTTGGTGGGAACAAGACAAAGAAAATAAAGTGATAGCTTTCCCATCCGATTTCGGCACCAGGAGCCATGTATCGTGCTCCTCTACCCCCAAAATCCCTTTCCCGCCCCCCATTGACCTGCATAAAAATCAAAACTCTGCGTGCGCCGGGAAGCGAGGGAAGGGAATCACGTCCCGAATGTTCTCCAAGCCCGTGATGAACAAAATGAGACGCTCGAAGCCCAGCCCGAAGCCCGCGTGCTTATGCGAGCCGTACCTCCTCAGGTCCAAGTACCACCACAAAGCGGCCTCTTCCAGCCCCATCTCACGGCATCGGGCCTTCAACACATCCAATCGCTCTTCCCTCTGCGATCCGCCGATGATCTCGCCAATCTTAGGGACAAGGATGTCCATGGCTGACACGGTCTTCCCGTCCTCGTCCAGGCGCATGTAGAAGGCCTTGATATCCTTCGGGTAGTTGGTGACGATGACGGGCCGCTTGTACACCTGCTCCGTAAGGTAGCGTTCGTGCTCGCTCCCGAGGTCGCAGCCCCATTCGGGCTTCACTTGGAACGCCACCTAGAGAACGGGAGGGGCGAAGAGTAACGATAAGGAGGTAAGGGATGGTGAGACAAGCTACCCCCGGAGACTGCCTTCCCCATGCATAACCCTCTTGCGCATCCCTTCCCTCTCACCTTTTCAGCCGCTAGATCCTTCTCCAACGTGGCCACCGCCTCCGTGTACGTGATGCGCACGAAAGGGTTCTCCAGCACGTTTCGCAACCTCTCCCGCAGGCCCGCCTCCCCGCCTGGCACCTTTTCCAGCAACACAAGGTCCTCCTCATTGTGCCTCAGGGCGTACCAGACACAGTACTTGAGGTAATCCTCCGCCAAGGCCATGTCCATCTCCAGATCAGCGAAAGCGATCTCCGGCTCGATCATCCAGAACTCGGCCAGGTGCCTGGTCGTGTGGGAGTTCTCGGCACGGAAGGTGGGTCCGAAGGTGTACACATCCGAGAGCCCGCAGGAGTAGGTCTCCACATTCAGCTGCCCCGACACTGTCAGAGACGTGCGACGGCCGAAGAAATCCTGGGAATAATCGATGGAACCGTCCGGGCGGATGGGGAGCCTGGGGGCGCCTTTCTCCGGCAAGAGAGTCGTTACGGTGAACATCTCTCCCGCCCCCTCGCAGTCCGCCCCGGTTATCAGGGGCGTGTGCACGTACTTGAATCCCCGGTCGTTGAAGAACTTGTGCGTGGCGTAGGCCATGGCATCCCGTACGCGCATGACGCTACCGGTCACCCGGGTCCGGGCCCGCAGGTGTGCGTTGCAACGGAGGTACTCCATCGAGTGCGCCTTTTTGCTTAAAGGGTACAGCTTTCCCCCCACGCCCCCGTCCTCGCCGCCATAGACCTTCCCCAGCACCTCCACGACCGTCGCGTGCAGCTCTACCGCCTGCCCCTCGGCGGGGCTCCGGACCAAAGTTCCTGTGATCGAGAAGGAAGCCCCCACTCCGCCGCAGCTCGCGGGCGTCGCCTCTGCGAAACCCTGCGTTTTGTCCGCCTCCAATACCGCCTGCATCGACAAGGCGGTAGAGCCGTCGTTCAGCTCGATGAAGAGCAGGGCCCCCTTGTTGCCAGCCCGGATGGTGCGCACCCAGCCCTTGATCGTCACCGTCTCCCCCACGGCAGCTTCTCCCCGCTCCACCAGGAGCTGCTTGATAACTGTCCGCCTCCGGTCAAACAAGGACGAGTCCGGGCCATCCTTAGGCAAGAGTGGTGGCTTGGTGCTGCTTCTCCCCCCCCCGGCAGGCCCGCTTTTGGCCGCGGACGCCTGCGTCGCTCGCGCCCCGGCTATTCCAGCCTTGCTAGGACGGCGGTTCCCGTTCTCTGCCAGCGGTCCCTCCGCCAGCTTCCGTCTTGTCGACACCACACTGGGCAGTTTGGCTTGCAATCGCTTCATCTTGTCCGCTTCTCCCGGTGAAACGTGCTGGAAGCAGGGCTGGTGGAGCAGGGTTAAAAACCAGCGCAGGACGCCAGGGAAGTTCTCCAGCGCTATGCTCATTGACCCGGCGTTCTCTACACCTACCAAATCATAGAGCGCACAAAAAACTCCCACGTCTGCTAGGGTGACCTTGTGACCCGCCAAGAAAGTGGACTTCTCCAAGGCCTCGTCCAAGACCCTCACGGCCCCCTCAACCTCCCGGCGTGCCGTCTCCTTCACCGCCAACGGCACTTGTGCATCGGGAGGCAGGTGCATTACAGCCGCTGGTGTTTCCAAACTATTGAACGAAAAATCTAGCCATTGATCTACAAGACCAGCCTCGTAAAGCGTTTCTCCGTACAAGCCAGCAGCTGGAGAATTCTCTGCCAAGAATCGCAAAGCCACATTGCTTCGGGCTATCAGGTAAGGACTCCCAGATGCCGATTGAACTTCCAAAACTAAAGATTTACCATGCGGCACAAGACTAGATAGAATTTCAGGATCTTCCTGCAGGCTGACGGAAAGCTCCACGCCCGCCAATGCTGCCGCCAAGACTACTTTCCTTGTCTGGTAGCTCACTCCAGGGGCCCGAAGACGAATACTGGTCGCCTGCATTTCAATTTGACCTACCCAAAAGAAATGACTCTCTTGAGTGAGCACTGAATATGCACATTCGTATGCGAGTGGGATCAGAAGTCACTCCTGACGACGCGAGACAAACGCTTTGCGGCCGGACCAGTCGTGTCCTGCCTGCCTGTGGGGCTCCTGGGGTCTCGCCGGATGCCCTTTGGCGACATACAAGAGAGACAAAGGTGCCACGGACGTTCAAATTAGTGTCGTTATATAAAAAGTACTGATGCAAGTGTAAATCTATGCATGTAATGAGTTTTTTTAATGTGTGGATATCCGTGGATAAGCGTCCCTCTCCCAAAGCCTTGCTCTTGTTGCTCGGTACAAGTCGTGCCCAATCTCTTACTCTTTTTAGGTGCCTACACGCATCTTTATGATTGATTTCTTCCTTCGGGCGCAATTATGGCCCAAGAATCCGGCGCCAGGCATATATAACCCGAAAACACTTTCAAACGTGACTACTTAACGTCGCGATCGCGTCAGAAAAAAATTAAGGTGGAAAGTTGAGTTCAAGCATATACTGCCCGTAGTGCTTCACGATGCCGTAGAGCATCCTGAAAGTTTGCGACCTCTCATCGGGTCATTTGAGATTGGTATCACATGGTGAATGCATTCCTTTTTTCTTTTTCTTTTTTTTCAAAAAGCCTACCAGGTGGTTGTTAAAGATTTAAAGGAATTCGACCTTATAAATACCCGAGATCGCATCATCTCGTCCCATTTGACGCAGTTGCTGCACTTATATACATACATGACAATAAAACCAAAAAAACGGAAGTCCAGGACACCCTTCCCTTGTGAGGCGCTTCCATTTCGTGTGCCTTCTGGTGTATCTGTCGTCTTTTTCTAATCTTGTGGCGCAGAAATCCCGACTGTCCAGATTGGGAACGCGACAGACACCATCACACACTGCCTAATTCAATCCCCCCTCCCTCCACGTCATCCATCGAGGACTACCCGTCGCAAACTTCTAACTCACACGTATGTAGAAACATCCTCCATCAAAGCCTCTTGAGACCCTTCTTCTTCAACCGTTTGTCCATGGAGGAGGCGGCTTCCTTTTGATTGGGGTCCCCTTTCCTCTTCATTAGCCCCGGCAGATTGGGCGACCCAAGGACTCCTTTGGTCTCCCCCTCGCCCATACTTTCTTCAACGCTCTTCTTGCTGAAACCATCCGCCGCATCCTCTCCCTCCACCAGTTTTACTTCCTTTTCTAGGCTCATGCTATCTCTTGAAGCGCTTCGAATCATGTTCTCACTGCTCCCATTAACCTTTCTCCTTGCATGGACTGATGTCAGCAAGCGCGCCCGCCTGGCGTAGTCTGCGTACGACTCCATGAATTGCTTTCCCGCCTCATCGTTCAAAGAAGACTCGGGGAAGGGCACAATCAACAGACAGCGGATGACTTGCAGGACGTGGGCCAATGTAACAGAGGGTGACCAGTCCCGCTTTAAGGTGTTCACACAGATGTCACCGGCACTGCTCACGTTTGGGTGGTAGATCCTGGTCAAGAAGTACCCGCGAGGAGGCGAGTTTGGAAAATCTTGACTGAGCACGAGTTTCACATGGAAAGTCCCGTCGACATATGGTGTGTCTTCTGTATGTGTGGGAAGAACAAGTATGCCGAGTAGCGTGAGAGGCATTTTAGACAAGTACACGCATTCCTTGCAAACATTAAAATTAACTCACCGGGACCATCGATCTCTGCGTGGACCTCTGCGATGTTGTCGCAATTGTTTTGCGCCAGCCGAATGCCTGTTACAGAAGAGGTAAGAAAATATAAGTGGAGATTGGGCGAGATGCTGTGAGACCACCACCCGACCATGCAGTCACGTGTCTTCAGCCACTTTAAAAGCCACCCTTTACAGAAGGGCAAGTGCTTTGGAAGACCTATCATCGAGATTTTTAAAGATTTTTTAAGCTTCCATCCACCTTCAACGCTCTGACTTACCAGGCGAGGGCTTTCGCACCAGATCCTGAATTTCACGGGCAATTCGCGTGATGACTTGTGGAGACAAATTCTCGTACGATGACATGTCCACGATATTGACTGAATTATGCGCTTACGGTTTTCTGATATGATCACTGGAAGTTAACAACCAGCAGCGGTTAAAAATGGGATTCAAGCCTTGGGGGAGAGCCTGCAAAAGTTGTGGAAACAGGTCAAGTGTTACGATACGCAAAACCTTTGCACGTAAAGTAATCCTTAAACAGTGTGGTACCACTGCGGCGCTGTCTCCGCAAAGTGAGAAATCCAAAACCATGACATGCAACTTCTTGCAAGACGAAGGAGAGCGATCACGCAGTCGCTCGTCGTTGGGGGAGTTACGAGGTGAGAGCCCGGGCCGCTATGAGATTAATTTTAATTCCAATTGCAGTCGTTTTTGTTTCCCGAGGATCATGATCTATTAATGTCCAGCATTCAGGCAGAATTGGCGACAAAACCTTTGCTTGAATCTGTTAAAGCGGCAAATTTGCCCTTTTTTGATTTCATGTTAGAGGAAGGTGAGTAGTGATGTTTCTCGTCCCTCTCGCTCAAACGATCGATCCGCTGGCGCAATGTCACGCACTCCTTCCCCGCGCTGACTTCCTTATTGAATGTCCCGTTAATTTTACCAGAAGAGACTTTTTTTTTCCCTTGTGATTTTCTAACAGAGAAAGAAAAAATAGACTACGTATACCTTGTCGACATTCATACATGTTGCAATGAGTGTGCAATGAAGTTCAGAAAACATAGGCATCTGTCGTGAGGGATCGTCCCTCGCGGCTTCCTCCACACGCTTCCATTGACATTGCTCTCACGCATGGTTGAGGTTTTAGAACTGTACTTACATTATCGCGTGGGAATACAATTCTCTTATATTTTTAAAATTTAGCGCAAGGTGATGTTAAAAGTCAACAGTGTCTTCTTTGCGTACATTACTCCACGGGGTGGAACTCAGATCTCCGAGGTGGCAGCGCCTCAATTACCAGCCAAAAAGCACAGAATGACCCCTGTATGATTCACTCCCTCGTGCAAGTCCTTGAAATGCTAGTTATGTGCGACTAATCCCCTTAAGTGTATGATTTTTGATATTTATCCTCCCTTTTACCAGTTATTGAGACCTTTTAAGCACTGAACGGTTTCCCTCGTTTTCAGCCTGAAGACCAAACGTTAAGTTGATTGACCTTTTTTCCCCTGTCACAGCTAGCGTGAGCTATGAGCGGGTTTTACGGTAATAATCCTTTCGACATGCTGGACAGCGGCGGGACCGGCAGGCCTTCAGGTACTCAGTCTGAAAGCAAGCCTATCCCGCAAGCTACCTCGCAGCAACAACACGCGGAGACTTTAGACGATCTCATCAATCCTTTCGCAGTGCTCGGTTTAGACAATGATGACAAGTCTTCCTCGACTTCGCTTCCTCATCCCCAGGCCTCGGGCGCGAGCTGCCTTCCTTCACAGGCTCCGAGCGCCACAACGTGCCCCCCCCCCCAGCTCGTCGCACCCCAGCCTGTGGCCATGCTCCAAGCGCTCACACCCACTAGTCAATCATTGCAGCCCCGGATTAATCCCTCCAGCCAATCCATATTTCAGCCGCCAGCGCCTATTTTCACGCAACAAGTTTACACACCCTCGGTGAGCCCTGCCTTCGGGAGCAGTCCGTCCTCTGCCTATGGACAAGCGAGCCCCGCCTACGGTTCTTACTCCCCGACCAGCCCCGCTTTTGACAGCAGCCTACACACGGGAAAACTCGGCTACCTTTCTCCCTCGCCGTCCCCTGTAGGAAGCGGCGGGAGCGCCAAGGTTGTTACAGACGCCGACTTGACCCTCTTCGCCGGGCCCTCGCGCTCTCCCACGCCAGCACCCGCCAGCCCGACTCCCATCACGCCCCACTTGCAGCAGGGAGCACCCCCAGCAACAAGCCAGCACGTCACTGATGGATGGGACAACGACGATTTCGGGATCTCCTGGGATGCACCCGAAGCGACGTCGGTAGAGACGCAGCCTGAGAAGCCCGAGCCCGCAGCCCCCGTGGAAGACCGATTCCGGCAAGGGTCTGCGGTGGAGTCCCCCTATGCAAGCCAGGGCAAGACGCTGAGCCCCACGGAGGCAGCGATCGCGGCGGAGCACAAGACGGAGGGGACCATCCTGGCCCGCATTTCCGTGCGTACCCTGATCGTGAAGGAGTGGAAAGACACCTTCTGGACCATCAACAAGGGGAAGCTCCTCCTCTACCGCTCCCGCGAAGACTTTTTGTACAACCCTGTCGGGGTAATGGTCAAGAAGGATATCCCCCTCTGCGACAATCTGCGGTGTTCGGAGGTGACGTGCAAGCCCTATAAGGGCTACGGGGACCTCTACCACTTCACCCTGGAGGAAATGCTGGACTACGGCCCCTCCCTGGTCGCCAAGTTCGCCTCCAGGCGCGCCAAGAGCGTCCGGGAGCTCCGTGCCGTCATTGTAGCCTACATCATTGCGGAGCGGAAGAAGCGGCTCCGGGCAAGGCGACGATCGCCCGGCAGTCCGCGAGTCTATAGTAGCTCTCCCTACGCGCAGGGAGGGGACTACCGACAACATCAACGCTCTCCCACAGTCGGACGGACGGGTCCTCGAACGGCGAGTCCCAAGGCAGGAAGCGAAGCTTCAGGTGCCTCGGGTGCGGGAGGCTTGGATAAGTACGCGAAGTGGGGCCAGATTAGTTGAAAGAAGGGCCGGGACAAAGGCTCTTAAGAGGGCAGGAGAGGGGGCGTGTAAGCTCCAAATTTGAGTGACGACAGCAAGGAAATCCTTACAAGCGTTCATTTTAGGATTATAGAAAAATCTTGAAGACAAAGAAACTCCTCTACATTGTCAATAAAGCCATTGCGAAAAGAGGTCGAGAAGCGCGTATTAGAGGGACCCCTGAAAGGCTGTATCAGGAACGCATGTCCTCACGCTTGCGACACGATTTCATGTATAGTAGCGGACCAATACAACGACCATCAAACAGAAGATAGAATGCATTTGAGGGAAGTCGAGATCGTGAAAGGTTCGACGAACACACCGACAGACTAGATTGTCCATGTATTTTTTTCTCGTGAATGAAGAGACAGACATTGAGAGCTTCTGGTCTGGTCGGTTTTTGTTGCATATTTTTTTCAAACAAAGAAAGTAGATACGAATGTACATATATGTGTGTGTACACTTTTTCTTTTATAAAAATCCTCGAGAATACTTCTGCGCGGTAGTGCGAAACATCAGTAGACTCCGGAGGAGTACTCAAAGCCGCACGCAAAGCCCTCCATATAGCCGACCCTCTTTCTTCTGGGCGATCTCATAAAATATTGACATAGCATACATACAGACTATGCTCTTGAAAATTCATTGGTCTCAAGGGAAACACGACGACAACGAAACATATGTATATTTGTCTCAATGCTCGATTGTATTCCCTATATCACCTCTTGCAGCCAAAATAGAGCCAGTTTTTGATATATATATCTCACCCCATTTATGTACTTTTCGTTAACCCTCATGTCCCTGATGCATGTATCGCGGGTTGCCCCTCTATGAGTTACATACAGTAAAGTCCTTTTCTCAGCGTTGCATGACCCCCCCACGAAGCACTCGGGAGCTCTGTCTTCACGACCTATCTCCTTCCTGACTTCTCAATCACTATCTCTCCAATACGGCTTTCGCTTGCATATTCAACGCTTTCGGCCGCGCTATACCGTTCGTGTCCTGCTGTTTCTTCCTCCATCTCTGTAGGCTCCACTAGGTCCGATTCATTCACTCAGGCGTTGGTCTTGAACTTCTCGATGCCGAGCTCGTTGATCACGCAGATGTGCAGCATGTCTCGAAAGGCTTCGTTGTAGTCCAGGGAGTAGCCCACCACGAAGAGGTCCGGGATGTCGAAGGCCACGTAGTCCGCCTTGAACCCGCACGACCGGTGCGTCCTCTTCTCCATCAGGGCCGCCACCCGAACACTGGCCGGGGCCGCATTTTTTTCAATGTACGGCACCAGCTGCGACATGGTCAGCCCCGAGTCAATCAAGTCCTCCACGAGCAACAAGTGTCTGCCCCTCAAGTTTTTCATGTCCGTGCCCGTGATTTGCACCTTGCCAGTGCTTTCAGTGCCCTCGTACGACTTCACCCGCACAAAGTCGAACGAGAATTGAAATTTTGCCGTGTTTGTCCGCCGATGCGACGAGAGATTGATCAAGGCGGTTTGAAGCTCCCAGAAAAAGGAGGAGCCGCCCTTGAGGACACAGATGAGGTGCAAGGTCTTGTCGGCGTATTCCTGATTGATGTCGAAGGCAAGCTTATGAACTCGATCTTGTATCAGTCCATGGGGAATGAGAACGTGCGATACGGCGTCCTGGTATTGCGGCGGGATGAGGAAGGAGGATACAGGTAAGAAGGGAGCATCCGAGCTCTCGCCCTCCCCCTCGTCCGGGATGCGGATGATGCCCGTTCGCCGAGTGCTGACAATGGGCGAAAAATTATCAGAAATGGCGTGGGACGAAGTGCCTGCGCTCGGATTGCCGCTCTTAGTGACGCCGACGGCGTCTTTGCCGCTCATTTCCGAGGAACACACGCGACGGGACACTATGGGGGCAAGAAAAAAGGGAGAGGGGGGGAGCGATGTGAAAGATTGACGTTAAAGGCTCGATATGGGCTCTCAGGTTGCACAATTATGCTTCCAATGTACATCACATGATCCTGTGGCGGGTTTCGACACTGTGCGTGAGGACTCAGGGTGGGGACAAGTCTGGGGAGAGAGGCACATGGACCCTAAACGTGCACCGTTTCTCAAGTTGTCCGATACAACGCCGCAAAAGAGCCGCAAAAAGTTTTGAAGAAACTCTAAAATATCGCGCACAATGAGTAGTGATATGGCTATGGCAAAAAGCTCAGAGAGGTCCTTGATTGATGTGAGCTGGTGCAGTCGGAATCTCCGTCGTCTTCCCCTGGAAGTTTCATCGCGCTCTAATTTTAGCCAACTATACATGGGAATGTTGACATCATCACAAAAATAAAGCTAAAAAAATTAGTCAAACTTGTGGTCTTCGTTGTAAGAAAGCCGCATTTGCCTGGTTGAATGTGGAGGGTTCCAAACGAGACTCGAGTCTCCCGGGATAATGTCCAAGTTTGATTGCATTTGTGGGATGGAAATAACGGTCTGACCTCCCTTTAATGAGGATCCTTCATGCTTTAGCATTATGGAAAAGGCCAAACCGACACAAGTACTCGGTCTCGTGCCCGTGCGCATGCAAAGCCCTCCCAGCTTTTCCGTGCGACACGAGACGTACCCCCTCCGAGCTGGGATGGGGGAACCTCCTGTCTAGCCCTACTGCCTTCTTGGTCTTCCGCAAGCCCGCGTGTCCATCCCATGGCCATGCCTGCGCGTCCTCGTGTGCACAGGCACATTATTCTTGGTGCCACTTGCAAGTCTTTTATGGGACACGCCTTTCATGGCCACAGCAAGGGGGAATAGAGCGAGGGTAAAGAGAAAATGATATCAGGGACAGGGGTATGTCATCGTTCCCCGCAAAATAATAGTTTTGATATTGCATCCCCTTTTTGAATGCATTGGCGTCGTCAAGACTTCATTTCAAATGTTAGTTGTGGAGTGATTGCCTCTTAAAATGAGAAGAGGATGGGTAATCTTGCATTCTGGTAGATCCTGTTACATGGCCAGCAGACGAGAAAACAGTGCTCCCCAGGAGTATATGCTCACTGGTAAATTTTTCGGTTTGTTTCTCTTTCAATCGACACAATCAGTGCACCTTCTATTGATACTTGGCCTTTGTCAGTCACCTCCTGGGCCTCACTTCCCGAACCACCCGCCAGCATTACTTGTTTGGCGGTCTGAAGACCTTTGATTGACTAGACCCTGCGCTCGATTGGTATCCCTGTACAAATAAGTATGGCCACAAACAAAAAGTTTGTCATTAAGCCATACAAGCAGCATGCACAGATGGATCGGCAGCGGGCGACCACGGTGTGGGGAGAGCTGAGCGGGGCCATTGACGAGATCTTCCGAAAGAACGCCAGCAACCTGAGCTTTGAACATCTTTACAGGAATGCCTACAACCTCGTCTTACACAAACACGCCGAAATCCTGTATCAAGGAGTGCAAAATTCGGTGCAAACCTACTTAAATACAGTGAGCACATTCGTCGCTAATGCGTCTGACGAGCGTCTGCTGGAGGAGATCAATTTGAGGTGGGGCGAGCACCAGGTAACCATGAGCATGGTTCGAGATATACTTATGTACATGGACAGGACGTACGTACCACAGCACAACAAAACCAAGGTGTACGACTTGGGTTTGCGAATTTTCCGGGACGCGATCGCCCGGCACCCTCAGGTTAAGGACCGGCTGCGGTCACTGCTGTTGGGGAGCATTAGAGCGGAGCGCGAGGGGCAGCTGGTTGACAGGAGCTTGCTGCGCTCCACGCTGTCCATGCTCATGGAGCTGGGCATCGAGGGAACGGCCGTATACGAGGAAGACTTTGAGAGGGAGTTCCTGAGGACGACGAGGGCCTTCTACCGGGCAGAGAGCCTGGACGTGATAAGCAAGAACACCTGTCCTGTTTACATGCGCAAGGCGGAGCAGCGGCTCCTGGAGGAGCAGGAGAGGGTGGCACAGTACTTGGACCGATCCACTGACCCGAAGCTGCGAGCCATATTGGAGGAGGAGCTGGTGAAGGCGCACGCGAGCAGTCTGATCGAGATGGAGGGGTCGGGGTGCCGGGCCATGTTTCGTGACGCCAAGACGGAGGACTTGGAGCGGATGTACCTCTTGTTCGCCCGCGTCCCCAGCACTCTGGAGGAGCTTCGGGGGGCCATGGCGGAGTATGTGAAGTCGGCGGGGAGGGAGCTGGTGGCGGACCAGGAGAGAGTGAGGGAGCCGGTGGTGTTCGTGAAGGGCCTGCTCGACATGCGGGATAAGTTTGATCGGATCGTCTCAGATGCTTTCCAAGGAGAAAAAGCTGCCCAGAAAAAACTGCAGGAGGCGTTCGAGGATTTCATCAACATGGACACTCGCTGCGCGCATTACCTTGCCCTTTATGTGGACGACCTTCTCAAGGTGGGGTTGAAGGGGATGACGGAGGAAGAGGCAGACGTGGCCCTGAGCAAGTTTATCGTCATCTTCAAGTTCTTGCAGGACAAGGACGTTTTCGAGAACTACTACAAACAGCACTTGAGCAAACGCCTGCTGGGAGGGCGGTCCGTGAACGACGAGTTTGAGAAGCAGATGATCGTCAAGCTGAAGACGGAGTGCGGTTACCATTTTACGAGCAAGCTTGAGGGGATGTTCAACGACATGCGGCTTTCCAAGGACGCGATGGAGGAATTTCGAAAGGCGGGCGTAAGCCGGGTGGGCGGAGTGGAGCTGGAAGTGAACATGCTGACGATGGGCTACTGGCCTTCGCAGGCATTGACAACTTGCAACCTCCCGCCCGAGATCAAGGCCTGCTGCCAAGTCTTCCAAAATTTTTACTTGAACAAACATAGTGGGCGCAAAGTCACGTGGCAGGCGGGCATGGGCTCAGCGGACATTCGTGCCACGTTCGGGAATGGCCGGAAGCATGAACTGAATGTGCATACCTACTCCATGTGCATTCTTATGCTGTTTAATGCTGCTGACACCCTCACGCTGGAGGACATTCAGAAAGCCACGCAGATCCCTGAGAACGAGCTCCGACGCAATCTGATATCGCTGTGCACTAACAAGCACCGGATCCTCCGCAAGGCCTCTAAGGGGAAAGGAGTCACGGACAATGACCGTTTCACCTTTAACGCCAATTTTACGAGCAAGTTGAGGCGAATCAAGGTGCCTCTGGTCTCTATGAAAGAAGCCGTGGTAGATGGGCGGGCGGGAGAGGGAGAGGGAGGAGGGGGAGGCTTGGGCCCAGGTGGGGAGCGGCTTGTCAATGGGATCCCTGCTGCAGTGGAGGAAGATCGACGACACCTGGTTGAGGCAGCGATCGTGCGCATTATGAAGGCACGCAGGAAACTGGGGCACAATGAGTTGATCGCTGAAGTCACCCGGCAGCTCTCTATGCGTTTTCCTGCATCTCCCCCGTTCATTAAAAATCGGATCGAAAGTCTAATAGAAAGGGACTATTTGGAGAGAGGGGCAAATGACCGAAAAACTTACGCTTATTTGGCGTGAGATTACACATTCGTAGTGTTATAAAACACTGGACACGCCGATCTGCAATATAGGTCGGAGGGATGCAACGCGATTGGAGGGCAGCGCTGGGTGTATGCGATAGGTGTAATAAACGCAAGAGAAACGCCTACCGAGCTCAATGAAGGGAATGTCGCTGTCACAAAATTAGTGTCCAGTCACACAGGAAGTAGTGGACGTAAATAACCTCTAAAGTGAGCAAAAGTAGGTAGTCAAAGAATTAAGAACTGTACAGCATACCAGGGTTGCCGTGCGCATTACTGACTATTTTCAAGGTACTTTGTAGAGCAGCGCCATCTCATAACTCACCATCACTTTGAAGCAATAACATTTATTCCCTGGTGCATTCGAGAGCGGCTTAAAGTCCTAAGGGAGAGGATAGAGGCGCTCACTGAAACCAAAGCAGCATGTGGAATGGCCAAATGCTCTAAGCCCTCCCGCTTTAAACCCGCCGATCATGCTGGTCACCGATATTGTCAACTCGTTTACGAGATATAGACAAAACAAGTCACAAATATGAACTTAGGTCACTATTTTGGTCATATATTTGGTCAATAAATGAGCTTAGGCAGCTAAATACAGGGAGTCTTGAGAAAGCCTCTCCGCGCTTATACGTACGTCCCCCCCACCAACCTCCCCGTACTCCCGCCCCCAAGGCAACGAGCGGGACTAAAAACCATGTTGTCTGTTGTTTGAAAGCGGCCATGAAGATACTGCCATTGATACCGTGAATAAATATTCTTTACTGGGCGTGTGGTGTGCTTATCATGATAGCTTGTGATTGTTGCTTATACGCGTCTGATTTTTAATCTCTGTCCTTCGATTACGTGCGCTCCTCTTCGTCACAGCAAGGTCTTCGTGCTCTCATCTTCCGTGAGGCCGCAAGCAGCGTTTAATTCATTATCCACTTTACATATGACTTCCGATTACACATGGTGAAGATCATAAGCTGGAATGTCGCCTCACTACCTGCTTTGCAGGGGTTTATCGAGCATGAGAAGGGTAGTATGAATCGCTTCTTAGAAGACCTGTGTGTGGACATCATGTGCTTCCAAGGTACGGAGGGAGCTGAGGGCAAGTGTGCCATTTTTCAACGATTGATAAATTGAATATATGTAAGCAAATAAGGGAGGGTTACGAACGTGGTATTTGGAATTTTTGTTGACCCAAGCGTCGAATCAGTCCAGCCGTCTTATTTCTTTTTAAACATTTTCAACATTTTAAACGAATCCTCAGAAACAAAGCTATCTGTGGCACAAATTACCAAGAAACAAGCCTCCTTTCTCGTACCTGATGGCAAGTGGTGGACTTATTGGGCGGTGGGACAGACCCCCGGATACTGCGGTGTCGCTACTTTTTGCAAGGCGGAGCAGCCCCTCTCCGTCTACACGGATGCGGATCTTTTTGCGGAAGAGGATGAGGCGCAACACTGCATCTCCAAAGAAGGGCGTGTGGTAGTGACGGACCATGGTGACTTTGTGCTATTCAATGTCTACTGCCCCAATGCCGGGGGCAAAGGTCGGCCCCGGATCGAATTTAAGGCGCGGTTTCTAGAAGCACTCTGGAGGAAGATGGAAGAGTTTCGTGTCTCGAGAGGAAGACGAGTGATTCTCGCGGGGGACTTAAATTTGGTGGCAGACATGAAGGCGGACATGCACGAAGAATTTTGGAGCGCGGATGGTGTGGATGAACGGACGCGGCATTGGTTGCCCCGCCTCTTGTGTGAAGGGACCTACGTTGACTCGTTCAGGAGCCTTCACCCTGACCGGAAAGACGCCTACACTTTCTTCGACAACTACGTGACCACGCGACGGGGTCTCAATCAAGGTTATCGGATAGACTACATCCTTGTCTCCTCTGCTCCATCGCCGGGTCCAAGGCTCCTCGCCGCCGAGATCCTGACAAACGTTTTGCGAACTAGCAAGGCCTCAGACCACGTGCCTGTGATGGTGGAACTGGAGCTAGAACATGATCAACTGGGTAAAGAGGGGAGCAGAAATAAAGTGAATAATGCATCTGATCGGAAGGAAGGAGCTGGACAACGTGTTGAGCCACTTCCAGAGCAAAAAGCCGTCCTTGCCGCTTTCTCACCCTTGCCACCTTCCGCGAAAGATGCCATTGAAGGACGGACAATTTTTCGAAAAATCCTTCCAGACCCGAAGCAACCCAGTATCAAAGGATTTTTTGCGTCGACAAGGACACCGTCTGTGGTTGCGAACACGAAGGGGCAATCCGCAGGATCTGTTGAAAGTTCATCTGGCCCCGAAGGCGCTGCGAGCAAGGCCTCTTTATTCCCAGCCGCAACTGTGACAGAGAAACTTTGTACGTGTGAGGCAGAATGCGACTCCAAGCGATGGGCCAAAAATGAGAATGTGAAAGAGGCTATGTCGATAGCAAGCAACAAAAAGAGACAACCGCTCAAGTCGGACAAGGGCCAGCTAAGCAAATACTTGAAAATTTCTCCCGATTTGTAAGTGTTGCAATGAGACGGGGTCTCACGTCTCAATAACAAGTGTTCACATGCAATGGATTTGAAAAAAATATAATTTTTGTCACTCAAACATGGTTAAGAGGTAGTCATAACTTACAATATCATCATAGCTATTGTTTTATCTTTGGATCCCTTTCATATTGCTTGTCTCCAAAACAAAGTGTTTCATGAGTCTACAAAGGTCAGAATGCTGGAATCGGTCATTCCGGCAAAAGGCGACACGCCTTTTGGGATCGATCTTACTCAACGACTTTCGTACTGATATGGCCGAGTCAATGCCTGACGATTGCTTTTGACACTTTTCATGACTGCATTTTCAACCAGCAGTATGTTTCCATACATTGAAGAGGAAAAAGAAGTCAGGAATACTTACAATCCTTCCATGCTTTACATTGCATTTCAACACCATGGATTTACTTGACCAACTATGTCCCAGGGTTTTCTCTTCAATCTTTGCTAAGCTTTCGCTGTTCATCCCTGTCACCTGTGTCACAAATACTCCTGTAGGAATTCTTTGAAGAGATCTTCCTTCAAATCCGTCACCACATACCGCAAGACGTTCTTGCGTAGTTCGGCATACAGCAATTTGCTCGTCCTCCTCTTCTTGCAGCTGGGAAATTCCAAACTTGCTTTCTCGACGTGCCGCTTCTTAGGGCGTTTATCGTGATGCTTCTCTACCTGTTGGTGAAAAATGAGCCCTAATTTACCCCTCCGCCGCCGACCGTTGTGCAGAAGAGAGCCTGGTCCAAGGGCGGGGGGATTGAGACGGGATATCATGCCGAGTTGAAGCTTGCGCCTGAAGTAGATAAAACGCAGGGCCACCGGGTCTTGCACATTGATGAGAGCCAGGAGCCTCGCCAAGTCCCCGTCGTTGGCAGCCTTGGATGCCTCTTCCTGTCGAGGGCTCGCGGCGACAGGCTCCTTGCCACCTCGACTGTGAGAAATACTCGCAGCGCTGCTAGCCCCAACATCGCCAGTCGCGTCATCCTGGACCTCGAGGAGGGATCCGGCCAGGGTCTGTGGAGGCAGCAGGGGCGGAGGGGCAGGCTTCACGTGCGTGCCAATGTCGGCAATCTCACGGCCATCCATGTCAACCCAGCGGGTAACGCTCGGTCTTCCATCCACACTCAGCAATATGCGCCGTCGGCTCCTTTGAATGTCGATGGCCGTTGCATCCCACCACTTCCGCTCCTGCGGGTCTTCTGGAGACGGCAGCGTTGCAGTCGCGCTCGTCGAGCCTGCCGCCATGGGCCCGGCCGCCGTGGCCAGGATCTCCACATGACTGCCCACTGACAACGTCTCGCGCCATGCGGGCACTACTGAGTAGGCGGGCAGCACGCGCAATGAGTCTAAGGACAGGTCCTCGTCAAAGCGGCGGCCCCAGCTCAAATAGCTAACCCGTACCCCCCTCTCGAACGTCCCGACCACCTCGGCTTCATACCATCGATAGTCGCAGTCACGGGCGTCCACCCTGCTCCCGACCTTGAGCGATGCCTTCCACTCTTCGAAGAGCCCGTGTTGTGTGGTCAAGTCCAGCCATGGCCGGCACCTGTCATCGTTCTGCACCAGTGCTTGAGACAGAGCGGTCCTCAAAATATCCAACGCATCAGCCCGAGGTGTACCAAACATGCCCATCCTTTCCGTAGCCCATGCAGCATCCCAAAAGCCATACAGTGACTCCACCTTGTCCGCATTCGCCCCCGCGGCCAGCAGGGTAGTGGCGCCCACGAAGTCTCGGCGATCCAAAGCATAGCACAATGCAGTCAGGCCGCCCTCGGCTGGCTGATCAATGTCAAACACTTTAGCGTCTAACACGTGTTGTAAAATGGTGGGATGGCCCGAGGAAGCAGCACCGTGCAGGATGGAGCGCCCTCTAGCATCAGCGCGGGTCCATTCCGAGGAGAAGGCAGCAGCAGAAGACAGGGATGTAAAGGACGACAATAGTTTTGCTGGGATGAGGGCACACAGTCGATGAGCTTCCGCTTCAAACTCAGCTGCGTTTCCGGAGAAGGAAGCACGGAGCAAGCCTGATATCCCAATGCTTCTGCGCTCCATTGACGTGAGAAGGGCTGTGGGCGTCAGAGGTCTGGGTGAAGTTGTATCGACCTGAGGAGCACGACAACCTGCTGGACGGGCCGCTGAGTCCTTAATGCTAGCCCGCGTTTTGTTGCCCTGAAAACCTGTTTCTGAAACAGCATTGGGTGTCTCACACGCAGACGGGCCGTTGTCGTGTCTGCCCCGTCGACTGCGTCGAAGTTTGGGGGGGCAAGGTTGAGAGAAAGATGTCACCGAGCGCTTCCGCTTCGATACACCTTCAAGGGACACAGCCCTCATCGATATCGTCAGGTATTGTGCCTGGTTTAATAGGTAGAGAACGGTAGTGATGGAAATTAAATGATAATCGCCACAAATAGTGGATCTAGGTGGCGTCTTTCTTGTGCTCCCAGCAGGTGAGACGACGCTTATTCGACCCGCAACGGGCGTTGAAAGAAAGTGATGAAAATGCTTCGAATTGGAAACTAAACCGTCCATTTCACAAAAATACATCAAATAAACTTGAAAAGGCATGGGCATGACACTCGTCGACTGCGGGCGGGGACGTAAAGGAGAGGCCCCACAAGATAGGAGCTCGCGGCATGGAAGGCGGGGCTTGCCGTTATTTTTTGAATTTCGGGTCCACCTCCTCTCCTCCGGCACTTTTGAGGCCCCAGACCTCATCATTCCCGGCCTCGCACCATTCTAGGCGCCTTCCGTCATCCTACATGACGCTGGGGGGTAGCCTGAGGGGGCCTTCGCGTCCCTTCCTTCCCGACGCTCGGGATCTGAACGGAGCTGCCCTGCCCGCTTGATGTGACGTGAGTGAGAGCTGCGAGCATCATGCTTTTCTACACTTGCCTTCTTCTTGAAGTCAGACACGATGTTCGCGGAACAAGCCCTGGTATCTGTGGCACCATTAATCTCCATCATATCTGGAGATCCTGGTGCCTTCATACGTCATCATACATTAGTAAGGATTGTTGTTGTGCGCGGCCCCATCAAATGTGAAAGTCGGCGATGCTCAATGCGCGAAAAAGAGTGCACCGGGTGCTCATGCCAGACCTCCCTCCTTCCACTCACGCCTTTGCCACACCATTGTCATGCTTTGACGGTTCATTCTCTCTACACAACTTCTCGCACTACGTGATTGCAAGGACACCTGACTCATTTTCGGGTTTTGCCCCGACAAGTGCGATGTCACCAACCTCCTTCTCGTCTCCCTCATCGTTGTCCTCAGCTTCCTCACTGGTGGCCTTACCATGCACAATGTGCCTCCTCAGAGTGATCACTGCTCTTTTCATTCTCTGTCTTCTTCCGAGCCAATGTGGTGCCTGGTCCTCTTCGTTTTTACCCGGTGTTCGGGTAAGACTTCTCTCAGGATGTGTTGGAGCTTTTGCTAGGAGACCAGTATTCCCGACAACGTCTCCCAACTCCCACAGCGTCCGCCACACTTCGTTAATGAATCTTCCTGTTTACTTTGTGCTATGTCATGAATGGTTGCTAATAATTCGTATTCTACACTCGACTGCTTCTCTCGTCAGAGCCGCACCACCTCGTGGCGAGCTTCGGACATCTCTCGCACACTGTGTATGAAAATTCAATGGGACCCATACACAGGCCAATTTATCGACCTAGGAGATGATGCGGGAGAGATCGGTGTCCCATCCCGTACCCCGTCTTCCTCCGCATCCAGTGGCCCGGGAGAGGAGCCGAACAAAGCGACGGGCCTGAAGGCGGAGGACCTGAAGGGAGTGGGAGGCAGTGTCGGGAAAGTTAACGCCTACATCGCACAGAAATTGATGGAATCCCCTATAGAGGAAAGTCCAGTAAAAGTGGATGCCCTACTACAGGTGCGAAGGAGGTGGCCGGTTTGCATGCGGGGGCGTGCGGGCTGTCTTGGAGCCCTTTCTCAAGCTCACCGTCCTCTCTTGTGCCCCTCGTCGGCTCGAAAAGATGGACCATGCCCATGGTTTTAGAATGATCAGCTCATCATGCAGCTTCCCCTCCTGATCAACCCCCAGGACCTAGAAGACCTAGGGTTGGCCGAGGGGGAGGAGGCGACCTGGCCCGAGATCACTGAGAGCATGCAGTCTGTCCTCCGCAACGAGCAGGCAGCAGCCTTGGAGACGGTCAGGCGGAACGTGGATTTAACCCGAGCTACGACGATTCTGATCCACTCTAAAGACAGTGGGTTGGCGCCCGTCTTGCGGGATGCATTGAAGGCGCGGGGGGGAACATCCAGGAGTGTGACGGTGGGGGAGGAGGGGGGGGGTTTGGTAGAGCAGCTCCAGGGAGCGGCCGTCCTTGTCCTGTTGCCGGACGGGGCTAAACTCTTGCCCTTCGGAGGCGGGGGGGCAGGGGGCGCGGTAGGAGGGATGTTGGATGCAACCAAGATTGAGCAAATGATAACGACAGCGGCAGAAGCGGGCGAGCTCAGACACGTCATCTACCTCTCAAGCCTGGGTTCGGAGAGAGCAGCGTTCCAGTTCTCGCTCGACAGCATGAGCGGGGCACTCGAGAAGAAGAAGGCGGTAGAGCAGAGTGTTCGCCGGCTGAGCAAGATGCTGGGGTTTAATTTCTCCATCATCCGCGTAGGAAGCTTGGGTCCGGGCAATGCGGGGGAGCAGGCCCTCTCTCTCGAACCGGGAGACCCCTTCTCGGCAGGTCAGACCAACTGGCCGACGGCGGCCCAGGCGGTGGTACAGTCCATGGCTCTGCCCTCCGCATTGAACGCCTCTTTCTCCGTGGTCAACTGCAAGGGGAAGGAGGCGCCCGTCGACGACGACTGGAGAGACAGCCTCCTGAAGGTGGTGGGGCCCGAGGTCCTCCGTCTCACCTTCCGCGCCGCCCCTGTCGCGGACATGCGCATGTCCCTGCGGGCATGGGCTCTGCAGTTCATGGAGGGAGAAAGGAAGCTGACCACCAAAGTGTTCGCCGTCAGGACCCCTTTAGGCGCCAAGATCTACTTTCTTCCGACCATGCAGAACCTAGGGCCCGGCTTCAGGGAGGAGAAAGCCATCGAGAAGGCGAGGATGAAGGGAGAGGCCTCACTGGGAGGCCAGAAACCGACGCGACCCATCCTGGAGGGGGGGTTGGAGGTATGCGTGGAGGAGGTTGGGAAGGAAGGAGGACGAGAGGCTGGGAAGAAAAGGGTACGAGTGCGGAGGATCGCTATGGAGGAAGGAACAGTGGTGAAGGCAATGTCGGAGAGGGAGCTTCTCGAGAGTCTGAAGGCGGAGGTCGAGAGTACGGAGAAGATGGCCGCGCAGGGGCGAAGCGTGGAGGGGGGGGCGCCTCCGGCCTAGCCCATGCTGACGAGAATCAGGTCAGAGGGATGGAGACCAGATGGATGACGCTGTGGATGACGCCATCGCGAGCCCCAGCTTCTGCCGTGTTTAGTAGCATTTTTAGGGCCCTTTCCTGGTTTGCCGCGTCTCCATTCGCTTATTTTCTTCCTTACTTCAATTGTATGAGGATAACGTGGCGAGCAGCCAAGCACGGCTGTAGCTGAGTCGGACAACTAGCGTGAAAGGGCGACTTGTCCATAGTTCACAAGAATCAGGAACATAGATCCAAACTTGAGCTCTAACCCTCTAAGGAGCATCGCTGCCTTTTCTTCTTATACACAACGTTTTAAGTTCTTTATACCACCCCCAAGTCCCACGAGAAGAGCCATGCCTCTCAATCACGCAACCGCGGCCCTTGACTACAATGCCGCCTCCGGCTTCCATCCTACTCCTCCTATATCGCACATCGTGTGGACGACCGGACATCTACCCTCAGCAAAGCTGGCCCAGGTACTCGGCCTGAGGGTATTTGTCTCGCAGGCCCGGCCATTGTACCAGGAATCTGTCTGCCGCCCAGTAAAGAAGCTTGCCAGTCAAGGATAAGGTTGTCACCCGACAGAAAGACTCGACAAATATTATCTTCACATGCTTCACGCCCAGAAATCGAAGGATATAACCGGCTGCGCATATAGGGATGCAAGTCCCAGGGCCATTACAGAGGATGACGTCGGGCTGCAGTCGCGCAACCAGGGCCACGGAGGCCGCCAGCGCCCGGAGCGTCGTCAGAGGGGTAGTAAGCCATGACTGTCCGACGGAACGGGAGCGAGGTACAGTCAAAACGTAGTCAGGTTTGGAAAATGAGACGGATGAAGATGGCAACTCCGAGGGAGGTGGAAGTGCTGCCTTGACCATCCCTTCACTGCGGGCATCTGACTCGGCCCGGACAAAGACGAGGGGGCGGTAGCGCAGGGGTTCCAGACCCTGAAGCATCGTCAGCATCTCCTTGGTGTGTCCTCCCGAACCCAAAACCACGAGCAAAGCTGCTGGTGTAGTTCGCACATGCTGTTCCGTGACGGAGGGCGGTGTTACGCGTGCGTTGGTGACGCGGTTGGGGAGAACGACGTACAAGCGGAATGCGAGGAGCGCGGAAACGATGCACAGGACGTAGATGGCAGCGAAAATTGCGAGAGTACGTGCGAATGATTCTTGCAGGTCCAGAATAGCCATCCCACCTTATTTTTCGTATGTTTTGATGTTGTCAGAGGTTGGCATGATAGATCGACCTTGGAGGTGAACGACGGATGGCATGTCAATCAGCTGCGACTCGCCGTCGCTCGCGTCTTACTCGGCCATCACTCTCCAAAAGTTCACGCTTTTTGACGTCAAAACGCGGAAAGCACATGCAATTCCATGGCAAGAGCTGTCAAAAGACGTGCCGAAAGTGGACCTTGCCCTGCCTTTCCAAGGGCTTTATGGATTGCCAAAGGAAGCATAAAGCATGCGCAACTTGAGGGTTTCTTGGCGATAATAGAAGCAAACCTCACCCACTATTATGCGCACCAACACGTGCACAGGCTGAGGTTTCAGGTGCTGTGAAGCGTGACGAGGACGGCAACGCTGCCGCCAATTAATTTTGCCTCGTTGGCCAGTCCCCGCGGACTCACGCGACCACGTCAAAGCCGTTGTGTCAACACTTGCCCCTGAAGGTCATCATAGCATGCAGCAGTCTCTTGTTGCCTACATCCACGCATTACTCGAAGCACTCACAGCACTGCTCACTTGGCTGAGTGGATTGCTGTGGGCAAAAATACTTGTTCTGGATGGAGGGCGCAAGGTGCGGATCGTCAAACAGCTTGCGGAGGGAGGCTTTGGGTACGTCTTCCTTGCTCAAGACAGACGTACAGGGGAGGCCTTCGCACTCAAGAGGATGCTTTGTCAGACACAGGAGCAGCTATATGCGGTAAAGCGCGAAATGTTGTATCATCGAGAGTTTCAGCATCCTAATCTCCTTCCTGTAATTGACACCCATGTGCAGCAGCAGCACCGACCTCAGAGCGGCAGTACTGGTATCTACGTTTACCTTCTCTTCCCCTACCTTTCTGGTGGCTCACTACGAGACGAGATCGATAGGAGAATTCTGAGCCCTTTGTCAAGAAGAGGCATGCTAGGTGCGTGGCCGGAAGATCGGTTGCTCCGGTTGTTCCGAGACATCTTGCTCGGGGTCCGCCACTTGCACGAGCACGAACCTGCCTTCGCACACCGGGACATCAAGCCAGAAAACGTGCTGTTGAAAGCAGATGGCCTGACACCGGTCCTGATTGACTTCGGATCGATGACCATGGCAGACAGGACGGTGGGGGCCCGGGCCGAGGCCTTGATGGTGCAGGAGGAAGCGGCGCAACACTCCACATTACCCTACAGGGCGCCGGAGCTCTTCGACGTGACCAGCAACGCGACCTTAGACGCGCGCGTGGACGTCTGGGCGTTGGGCTGCTTGTTATTTGCCCTGATGTTTGGGTACTCTCCCTTTGAGGTGGAGTTTGAAGAGCCTGGTGGACGGCATGCAGGAGGCCCAGGGGAGGGGCAGGGCGGGTCAAGACCACGCGTTGTGGAGTGCACCTTCCTGAGAGTTATTGGCAAGGTACCCTTTCCCACGAAGCACGCTTACTCGACACGACTGGTGGAAACTGTGGAATGGATTTTGGAGAAAAATCCGCGGAGACGACCCCACGTGACGGAGGTCCTAGGGAGGATAGAGCCGTTGATGTCGAAGACGGAGGGTGCGGCGGAGATTGTCGCGCATGAGGATTGGAGAGACATCGAGGCGGGGCGCGTGGCTTTTAGTGCGGGGAGCAAGCTCAAGGGGAAAGAACAAGTGGCGGTGGAACTGGCCTCTTTGACCGGAGGAGGAGCTTGGCGATGACGCAGGAGTAGACGAGGGGGGTATAAATAGGTCGCACGAGTGAAGCCCATGATATCTAAGGAAGTTGGAAATAGAAATACTGAGAATTAGGAAGCAGAAATGTTGAAAGGTTTGAGAATTTCGATAAGAAGGTACACAAGATGTTTCACACCGAAAAGTAATGTACAGGCGTGCGACAGAAGAATAAGCGCCTTATCCTCTGCTTCGGATTTTCTTTGCCTTAGGCTTTTCGCGCGGCTTTGATAGATTCACATTTGAGATGTCCACGATACTGTTGCCACATTCGTCTGTGCTACTGTGTACACCAGCCTTCTTTTTCCTGAGAGCTGTGCCCACTCGATGAATAGCCAGGCGTTTGGAGTCTGGTAGCTGAACGCATCTTCTTCACGGGGTGCATACCAAGCTCATTTGTTCTAGCAGACCTGGACCCTTTTCCTGATCTGGTCCCTGTCTGGCCGACCCAAAATTCTCCAATTGGTCTTTTCGTTGGCCTCATTACTTCGCAGCTTTTGACATCGATGTGCTGCGGTGACCACACAGACATGGAGGCCAAGGGATCCCTGTCCTGGTCTACTAACTCCTTCTCCCTCTATCCGCCTTTTTCGCCCTCTCTAAACCCCTTCATCTATGCCGTCAGCGACTACCACCGCACCGATGGACAAAAATATGACCAGTCCTGCCACAAAAGACACTTCCAAAATAACCCTCAGGTTGTTGGTGTTTTTCGGGTCCCTGTACTCGTGCTGGTTCTCCGTCGAGAAGGACAGAGGAATGACATCAACTCTTCGGAATCCCTGCGTGTTGCGCAACTGCTCGTTCTCTAAGCGGAAGACGCCCCAAAACATCCGTCGTAAGATTTCCATTACCATCAAGAAGGCATTTAGGTAAAGCGGCAGAGAAAAAAGGCCTCCCGAGCCGGGCGGGATCAAGGTGTTCACCCACAGGAAGCGCAAGAATAAATCGGCAACCATGGCGGAGTAGTACGGCACGTTACTCGAGCACATGCGCCGGTCGTTCAGAAACCCCTTGCTGGGTCGACCCAAACCCCAGTCCATGGTCACGTCCCACACATAGGAGTAGAAGGTGGAGATTACTGTCACCATCACCCACACGACGTCGTACGTGAGACTCGGATGCACCCGGCCACCCTTTCCCCCGCGCACGTGGTAGTACACGTGGTGGAAGGCGCCGAAAAGGGTCACTGTCTGTGCCATAGCGTACTTGGTCGCATTTAGCAGGTGTGGCCACCGGTTTCCCGTGTCGTAGAAGCGACGCAAGCACTGCATGAATCGCCACCAGTAGGGCAAGATCACTATCACAGGGGCCAGCACCTTGCTGTACAGCACGCTAAGCTCCCAAGACGGGACCTCGTCCGGGGCCCCTCTGATGTCTCTTGTAAAGTCGCCCGAGATCACGTAGAAGGCGGACCAGGCCAGATCCAGCAGGACCTTGACCAAGGAAGTGAGCACGTCTGCCACGACGGTATCCAGCAGCGTCACGCTGACAAGGGGGGCCACCACCACCCTGCCCACGATCCACCATATCCCTTTCCGCTGCTTCCACGGGAAAACAAGGCAGTAGAGTGTGTACACGAGAAGGAAAATGGGGTAGAAGCCGGCAGGGATCCAATCTGGGAAGCCCCCCACCAGGACCTTGTAGTAAAGTAGCATGCAGGTTAGGTAGACGATGGACTCGTTCACAGCCTCGTCGAAGATCTTCCTGGGAGAAGACACATTCTTCGGAGAGAGGTCGAGCAGGTACACAAAATTGATCCGAAGGTAGTTGCAGAAATGCTCGATGATGCCCCAGCACCAGTGCAAGAGGAGCAGGCCCCCGACGGCCCGAAAGACGGGGAAAGCCATCTTTGTCACGATGGTGGGTTTGCCGAACTTGGCTACTTGCACCACACAGTCCCACACTACCCAAAGTGCGAGGGTAGCGGCTACACCTGGAGGAGAAGAAAAATAGAGGAGTACGGGAGGGAAGCTTAGGCCAGGTGGCGTGGGGAGGAGAAGGGAAGGCGTCTTACCTAGCTTGTAGCCTAATTGTAGGAGGAAGAAATCCACATTTGTCCGGAACCGCTTCGGTAGCAACATTGCCGCCGCTTGATTCTTATCCTTGTTACAAAAGACGTCGGCAAAAATGGTCGTTACCTCCAGCTTGATGTCCTCCAGGCGCGCGTGTCGGAAGAACTGCGCCTTTTCCAGCTGGGGAAGCACCGAGGCACGCAGTGGCCGGGAGGGCATCAATTTGTCGTGCTTCTTCAGAATTTTTATAAACCCCGTGTAGTTGATGATGCAAAAATTTTCCAGCAGTGTGAGCTCCCGATTCAGGCGCATCAGGGTGGTCTCAATCAGCTCCCTTTCCTTGGGCGCCAGGTGCTTGGCCCTCCTCTTGTCCTCCTCGCTCATTGGATGAGCCCACGACGTCAAGTCCTCCAAGGCCAGCTGCGACCCCTTGTTTCCGTCTCCTCGTAACTGGGCCTTGAGAAAGCCTAGTTGCTGCCCCAGGTCCGTGATCGTCTCCGCGTAGAACTGCTGCACCTTCTCCAACTCCGTCAGCAGGACCGCCTCAAACCTCTGACTGTCCACCTCGCGTTGCCCGACTTCGTCCGGAGTCAGACAACCATGCTCGTGCTCTTCTTCGTTCTCCCTCCCTTCCTCATCCTCTGCGTGCGTCGCTAGTCCCTCCTCGGCCATCTTCGTTATTGCCGCTCCACCACCCCCGTAAAATCGACTCCGAAGTTGCTTTTCCTCGGAAGCAAGCAAAGAGGCACTCTCACCCGCACCTCCTTTCCTGCCCGTTTTCGATGGTTTTCCTAAACTCTTGCCCGCCATTGACAGCAAGTGGAGCCGATCCTTTAGCCCGCCCACCAAGTCCCCTGGCGCTGTCGCCTCCTCATCCGAATCCGACGCATCCCCGTTGTAAGACGTCATCATACTCGCCCTTTTCGCAGGGGCACCTTTTTTTAACGGCTTGAGCAGCCTTTTTAGAGCTTTGTAGTCCACGTAATGCTCCAGCCATTCTTGCCGTGTATTGTCCTGCAGTTTTGCGGTGAAGTTCACCATGCTTCAAGGTTGAAGCTGGTTCGCGAGGGGATAGGAAGTGATATCCTCCTACGCGACTGCCGCTCTTCTATGTGAGGAGAGACAGATGTTGTTGTACTCCTGTCAAAAAAATCTGAGGTGGATGGTTATCCCCTTATCCAAGGCCCTATTCCAAGGCCACTGAATCCTCGGAATAAGAGTGAAGTAGATGCTGCTCTCAGTTCTAACTGCCCAGTGCCTTCAATGCGAATATCAAGCTAGATAGGGAATGTCCTAACATTTTCAATATCGTAGCACTTCCGTTCCCATTTGTTGAGTGCCTCGTTGCACTTCAAGTCAATTGTTTTCCTGTGCCATGTTAGCGCATGAATGTATGAATCAAATGGGATTCAGATCGATGAGTGGTTCGAAATTTGGGGACAAAGAAGAACGTTCCAGGTGCAGGTATTTAATGCCTCATATACGCACTTTCAATTAAAGCCTCCTATTAACGCTGGAGCACAAAAGCTCTTGCCCTGTCGGCCTTCGCATTCGACGGCTATGCATGGTATGGTCGCACACAAAAGCGCAAGGGAGGGAGAAAATGCGCGAATGACGATCATGCCCAGCCTCCCCATCACCGCACGGCTTTTTCACTCGGCACCCCGAGCGCAAGCCACCCAGTGGGCCAGTCTTCGCACTTCCTTGCGCAAAGTGACCTAACAAAGCCTGATATCCCCCGAATGCATTATAAGCTAGGTTTAAATCAGACAAGATCAATGGTGCGTCTCCCAGTTGCCTCCAGCCTGCTCCTGACATTCGCTGCAGGAGCCTACATTGCGTCGGAAACCTTCAAAGCTTCAGGCGGAAAGACATTTCAAGAGTGAGTTTCTCTAGACTTATCAGCGGTCTTGTAGAAGTTTACCTCTGGAGCGATTTGTTGGGCAAAATGGTGCTGATTTAGAGCCGCCCTATGCCTATTTAATTCAGCATAGCGTGGATAGGAACTGACATGAGCACACCCACAACAGCTTGAAATCTCTTCCGCTGTTTGCCTACCATCCTATTTTAATGGTAACTTCCTGGCTATTCTTCGCGCCGCTCTCTTGGAGCCTGATTCTGGCTCGGGGAACAACCATGATCAAGGCCAAGCGCATTCTCCTTACCCAGCTTCACGCCGCTTCAATGTTCTTAGCTGTTGTTTGCTGGATTGCAGCCTTGCTCTCTATTTTCATGCACAAGCACAACCTGAACAAGGAACACTTTACATCGTCGCACAGCATGGTCGGAGCCTCAGTCTTTGTGCTAGTCTTACTCAGCTACGCGTCGGCTTTTTACAATGTCGTCGATGTCAGGACAAAGGAGGTGAGTGTGGCAGGCTGGACAAGTGCGTGGACATCCACGATGACATATTTCCGCTTATATACTTGGCTTATGTTCACAATTTTAGATCAAGTTTAATTGGAACTCCAAGATCCATAAAACGCTCGGCAAGGCGGCTCTGGTTGCTTCAGGTTTTGCCATATCAACGGGGCTCTTTACCCGGTGGGGCAAAACGACTTTTGAGGATAAGAATGTACGCATCGGTCTTGCCTTGTGTATCATTGTGCCTCAGGTAGTGGTGGCTTTGGACGTGATGGCTCGTTTTGCTGGACACAAAAATGAGCGAAAGGGGAGTTGAAGAGAAGAAATCTGGATAGGAAGAGATAGGACTTTGAATGACGCTCGTGGACGATAATGGTCGCTGAAAGGCACAGCATATGAAACTGACAATAAGGCTGTAGCTATTATGTGCTTTTCATACTTCCACAGCATCACATCACCGAGTTTAAAAAATACTGTGCCATGACTTTTGTAAAGTTTGAGTCGACATCCGTTATGCATACCACCTTTCAATTTTGAGGATACACGGTACAAATGTACACGCAATCTCACTTTGGTCTGCACAACAACCATGTTGCCTTGAAGAGTGACTGTCGCTCTCCCGAAAAAAAGGTCTGGAAAGAGTACAGACAGGTGTGTCGTGCACAGGGGGCAGTCTGATTTATTTTGAGTTTTTTTCCAAGGAAGGGGTACGCGGTCCCTTGTTCGTGGCTTACCTACAAGAATACACCGTTTCAAGTAAGCTGGAGATGAGACATGCGGTAAAGCTATACTTTCACACGTCCATTCAAAGCGGTCAGAGGGGGGGGCTGATTCTGGGGTCATCCGCTTTGCACGGGAGCAGGAGGATGAAGGGCAGCAATCAGGCAGTCGAGAGACGCCACCGGTTTACACTACGAGCCTTTACCGCCGATTTGATGTGATATTGACGGGCAGCGTGAGCAATACTGTCATGCGTGGCGTGGGGTTTCGATTTGCATCATCAACGTGGTTTGAGGGAGTCCCGCAAAAAATAGGAATGTCGCCGTCGGTCTGTTCAAAAGGAAGCTGATCTGCCCATATCGCTTTTAAACACAGGGTTCCTTGAGAATAAAAAGTAAAACACGCACGCTCAGTTCCGGTCAAGTTTATGATAGCAAGTGCTGTCCACATTGACGATAATTGCGAGTGCAATGGAGGTAGATCCTAGTTTTCATACCTCAGGCATCGCGGAGAGATGCTGTAGGCGTGAAAGGACCGTCGTCCGTGCTCTCATGCTTGTTCTGCTATTTAGTGTGCTTTCCACCACCGCATCCACCGATGCGGCTGCCACCATCGAGGATAAGGCTACCACAATATCTTCAAATGGACCTGGAGGCAAAGGCGGCCCTGTCCAAGGCCCCAAAGCCGCTGGCGGGGAGAAGAACAAGCCCGGGAAGGAGAGCCACCACAACCTCGACCATCTCGCCAAAGCCAAACGCCTTGCCATTATCTTCGGGCGTTCCAAAAAGGGGGACGCCGACTTAGACAATCTTACGCGATCGTTCACTTGGGAGCAATTCGGGCCGACTTACTGTGAAGTCGGGCGAGTTTTTACTGAAGGGGTGGCAGGGGAGGACGGGTCCGTGACGGTGGCTCGAAATTTGACGCGAGGACTAGACTACCTGGCACGCGCCGCCCATAAGTATGGCTATCCTCACGCACAACACCGTTTGGCCGTCGCCCACGTGACGGGCCTATACGGCGAGCCCCCGTCACTGCCCGTCGCCCTCCCCGATGCCACGGAGGCAGAGGAGATTGGCTCAGGCGGCGAGGCGGCAGCCTTGCTTCTTAACCACTTCGCTGCGATGGCGGGAGACGTTGCAGGATCCATGGCTATGGGGTTCCGGTACTTGTATGGACATGGCGTGGCTATAGATTGTGAGAAGGCCGCCTTGTACTACGAGGTGGCCGCGAATGTCGCCGTGGAGGAGTTGGGGAGGCTGAAGGTGTTGCCGCCCAATGAGCGGGTGCGCCTCTTCGACGGGAACCTGGCGGGGGTAACATCTCAACGAAAGGCGGCCATGGAGGCAGATCAGCAGCTGGTCGACTATTACAAGCACACTGCCGAGAAAGGCGACGTGAGCGCGCAGGTCGCTCTGGGCAAGCTCTACTTCCATGGCTCCCAAGGAGTGCCTCAAAACCTGGCCAAGGCCGCCGTATTTCTTGAGGAGGCCGCCCGGGCAGGGGATCCCCTGGCTGCGGGCAGCATAGGGCACATGTACCTGTTGGGGGTGGGCGTCCGGCAGAACAACGAGACCGCTCGTCGGTTTTTTGTGCGCGGACAAGAGTCAGGGGACGCAGCCAGTCTGAACGGGCTGGGGCATATGTACATGTACGGAATGGGCGTGGAAAAAAATGTGGAGAAGGCGATCAAACTCCTGCAAAGGGCAGCACATGAGAAGGGATACTCGGAGGCCTTCTACAATCTGGGCTTGATCTACGCAGGCCTTGTAGGGGAGAAAGAGGAGGAAAAAGAGAAGCAAGGCGAGGGGGACAGAAGCCGGAAATCGACAAGTGGAGGAGAGTCGGATGCACGCGCAGACCGAGAGGAGGAACCAGACTCCATTTCACTGTCCGCGAAGCATTTACAGGAACTGAGAGAGGACCCTTTGCTCGCGGGATTGCCCCAAGAAATGTTCGACAAGCTCGCAGACATCACCCTACAGGCTGCCGACTTTGAGAAGGTCGCAAGAGAGACATTGGAGAAAAAGGGAGACAAGGGAATTGAAAGCAAGTCGGGTCGCTTGACAGCATCCGTTACGTCAGCAAAGGAACTTGGGGAGCGTAAGGGGACCAGGAGCCTCGCGAAGGCTCTGAAATACTTCTCCCTGGCCGCACAGACCGGGCACATGGGCGCCTTGCACAAGCTGGGCCAGATGTCCGCCCAAGGCATCGCCACGCCCCGCGCCTGCTCCACGGCCGTTCACGCCTTCAAAAGCGTCGCCGAGCGCGGACCTTGGGTCACTGCCATGAGCAAGGCCCTTGCCCGGCACAAGCGCGGGGACCTCCTTGGCGCCCTAATCTTGTACATGCACCTGGCTGAGATCGGCTACGAAGTCGCGCAGTCCAACGCCGCGCTTCTCTTGGAGGAGGGGACCTGCGGGATGCTCTCTCCGACAGCCTGCCAGGCGCTTGCAGTCCGATATTATCGCCACGCCTCGCGGCAAGGCAACGCGGAAGCGAGCCTGAAAGTGGGAGATGCTCATTATTACGGTACCGCTGGTCTCCCCGTCGACTTTTCGCGCGCGGCACGTTACTACCAAACGGCGGCCGAGCTCCGTCAGCCTCAGGCCATGTTCAACCTGGGGCTCATGCACCAGTACGGTGTAGGGCTGAAGCAAGACTTCCACCTGGCCAAGCGATTTCTTGACGCCTCTGCGGAAGCCTACCCGGACGCCAAGTGGCCCGTGAACCTGGCGCTGGCGGGGCTCTACCTCCACTGGTGGCTCATGGGGGAGGATCAATCGCTGAGGGAGTCGCCGATCGTGACGACGGCCCCCGGGGTGAGTGTCCTCGTGGAACACTCGGTCTTAGCAAAGCTGGCGAGGGCCTGGGAGAGGAAAAAGGAGCAATGGCGACAGGTGTGGGCCGATATGCCAGCCAGTTGGGGGGGCGGCGCAGGGCGTGCTGGAGCATCCATAGGAGTCGGCAAGGAAGAGGAGACATGGAGCTGGCCTCATATTTTAGAAATGCTGTCCGCATTGGACACTCTGCTAATTGTGGCCCTGTCCTCCGCATTCTTGTACGTAATGCGCCTTCGGGCAGAGCAACGCGAGGAAATGGCCAGACGTCGAAGAGGGCGGCAGGGGAGTGAGGGTGGTGTGCCTAGGGTAGCAGACGTGGGAGAGAATACGGTACCTTTGACAGATTATCAGGAAGAATCAAGGGCTGTAAGATCAGCGGACGAAAATTTAGATATAGATAGAGAACAACAAGACTGAAGAATGCCTGAAGTGAAACAGGAAGAAGGAAATTAATAGCCAAGAAAGGGTCCTTTCGTATGATTTGCTCTTACTTCAAAGATTAAGACACACAGTTTTCTTCACGGGAAATGAACAGAACCCGAAGCTGTGATTGAAATAGCCGGCCGGTGTTGGACTGGTGCCATGGAAAGGAAGCACGTTTTACTGCTGTAGTGTCATATTCTACCAGAGGCAATGGAGATGCATCTCATTTTTTCCACCCTTCTCTCCTCGATGAGTCCATAAAGATAATCTTCCTCGACTTGATCAGGCCCAGGTATTGGCAGCAGTCTTATCGTGCGTCATGCCTCAGAAAAACAGATGCGGCCCCCTGCTTTTAATGGGCCGTCCGGTCCGAGTGAGCGGTAGCCAAATCCTCGCCGTGCCGTCTCCCAGAGAGCTAGCGCCACCATCGACCACACCACCCGTCAAGTGAAATATTTGCAAGCGTCTGCAACGATGTTATGCTCGGTGTTAGCCACTAATTCTTTTCTGTGCCCACTTTTGTGGATTTCATCTTTTGAGGGACGATCACTCGACATGTCATGTCAGTACCTTTGTACCATCAGTAGTTATTGCACTGGTTTTCCATATTAGGTGATATTCGACAATGGCCAGCAAGGAGGAAATTGAAGCGCTCATCAAGGCAAAAGGGGACGAAATCCGGCAGCTCAAAGCTGAAAAATCGGAAAAGGATACAATTCTGGCTCAGGTTGCGCTCTTAAATGTGAGTTCGATGCGAGCTTCGTATTATCTCTCATATGCTATGCCACATTTTTGCCAGCGTAATCAATGTACACAGTCTCACGATATCACATCATTATGTGTTGCATTTCCATTCAAAAGAAAGTATTAAGCAACGGCATTCTTGTCTCGTCAGAGAGCCAGATCCAAGAACCATAATTACTCTCTTCTTTCTTGAAACTCCCTCGCAGGAGCTGAAGGCGAAGTACAAAGAGACAACAGGCGAAGACTTTGGGCCGCCTCCATCTTCGAGCAAGAAGAAGGGGGAAGCAAAGAAAACTGATGGCGCACCTGCGTGTGGATTAAAAGTGGACCCTCGTAAAGCGGCCAAAGAGGCCAGGGCTGCGAAACGAGCCGCCGGGGGTGTGGATCAGGCTACTTCCACGGCCTCAAATAGCGGGGGAAACGCCACGGATGCTGCAACCTCGAATAGTGGCTCTGCTCCATCGGTGCCAAGCCTTGAAAGCGCAAAGTACGGGAACTTGCCTATGGTCCAGTCGCTTGGCATGACTGACAGGGTCTGGGGCCGCATCGACGGCCTCTCGCCCTCGCGGGCTGGGCAGCGGGTGCTTCTCCGTGGCCGGCTGCACACCTCTCGTGCCGTAGGGAAGGGGGTCTTCCTACTACTCCGACAAGGCATCGCAACGGTGCAGGCAGTTGTCTACCAGGGCCCGGGGGTGGACAAGGGCATGGTCAAGTTCGCGGGGGCGGTGCCCCGGGAGTCCGTCATCGACCTGGTCGGGACCTTGAAAGAGCCTAGAGAGCCCGTGGAGAGCGCAACGGCCAGGCTGGTGGAAGTGCAGGTCGATGAGCTGTACGTGGTCAGCGCTGCCGAGAACGTCTTGCCCTTCCAGCTCGAAGACGCCTCCCGGCCCGAGGCGAGCGAGGACCCGGAGATGCCCTCGGTAGGGATGGACAACAGGCTGAACTACAGGTGGATAGATACAAGGACGGCAGCCAATCAAGCCATCTTCCGTATTCAGCACGGCGTTTCTCAGCTCTTCCGGGAATTCCTCTCCGAGCGCGGCTTCGTGGAGATCCACACGCCCAAGCTGCTGGGCGGTGCCTCCGAGTCAGGATCCTCGGTTTTCACGCTCACCTACTTCGACCAAAGTGGGTGCTTGGCGCAGTCTCCGCAGCTCTATAAGCAAATGGCCTGTGCGTGCGGAGGGTTCGAGAAGGTCTTCGAGGTGGGTCCAGTCTTTAGAGCGGAGAAAAGCTTCACGCACCGGCATCTGTGCGAGTTCACGGGCCTTGACTTGGAGATGGCCATCCACGAGCATTACTACGAAGTCCTCGAGTTATTCTCCGACCTCTTCATTTATATCTTTGACAACCTCGCCACTCGCTTCGCGGCTGAGCTGCAGGCTGTCAACAAACAGCATCCCTTCGAGCCCCTTCAATTTTGCCGACCCTCTCTTCGGCTGTCGTTTGCGGAGGGGGTGGCTCTCCTTCGAGAAGCTGGCTATGACGCCAGCGAGATGGAGGACCTGGACACGGAGAAGGAGAAGGCGCTGGGCAGGATAGTGAAGGAGAAGTATAAGACGGACTTCTACATGATGGACCGGTACCCGCTCTCTGTGCGGCCCTTCTACACGATGCCGTGTCCGGACGACCCCACGCTCTCCAATTCCTTCGACATGTTCATTCGAGGCGAGGAGATCGTGTCAGGGGCCCAACGGATCCATGACGTGGAGCTCCTGGGGGAGCGCATCGATGCCATGGGAGTGCCTCGGGAGACGCTGCGGACATACATGGATGCCTTTCGACACGGGGCGCTGCCGCATGGGGGAGGGGGCATAGGTCTCGAGAGGGTTGTGATGCTCTACCTGGGCCTGAAGAACATCAGGAAGACAAGCCTTTTCCCTCGAGATCCCAAACGATTGGCACCCTAGGATGTTCGAACACGAGTAGTGTCAAAAGTGGGCTAATGAAGTAGCCACAGCCCGCCTATGTTTGAGATAAAAAGGTGCAGCTCAAGACGGTGGGGGAAAGAAAAAAAAAATCTCGACCCAAATGGAGGTATTTTCCCCTCATTGGGAAAATATTGTATATTCGACAGGATGTAGACATGATTGACCGAGAATTCACCGTTTCTATGAAGCAATGATTTGGTGCATGTATTTATGATCTTTTATTTCCTTGTTCTCGCTTCTACTCGTATGGTGTGCTTCGTCTATGCTTCTGGTCTTACACCGAAAGCCGCGCTCGCACTATCGTCCTCGTGGCCATCTATGTAAGGCTAAGTCTACTTACTGAGTTTGCCGTGATTGGATTTTATTCTCTCCAACGCATTGCGTATCGTTTGGAGCTGGTGAAGCGTGTCGGGTGGAAGCTGTGAATCAGGTTTATGTTTGCGAACGTGAAGCACTAGATCGCCCAGCCTGTGTTGCCAGATATTTGCAAACCAACCTGTTTCTCGGAAACACCCGAAGAGCTTCCTGACAAAAATTTGCCGAGTATCTTGAAAGCTTTGGTCTGATTGCGGGGCTTTCGCTTCATCACAACTGCCTCTGTGTCGTCCATGCAGCTGCCCAATATAACTTTTAACTGACTTGAACTCCGGGCATGAGTAAAAGACGATGATCCTACATTCATGAGAAGGAAGGGGAGGGGAGCGTTGGTTGGTGCGCTAGAAGAGTCAACAAAGCGTGCTGACGACAACATAAGCATCCATTTGAGGAGAGCGCCTGACGAAGACGTATGTCGCCTTTGCCTGGCGTTCAAGGTTATCATTCCCTACGAAGTGTGCCATAACCATAGCACAAATCGACATTGTCTCGAGTCGCAGACCATCACCAATTCCATCCTCGTACACTTTTTTTGGTGAGCGGATATCGCGACCATCGCTGTTAAAAACGGGTTGTCAGGTCATCCATGATAGAGTGATGTTTCTCGATCTGGGAGCGGATCGAATCAGCAATAAGATAGTATGCGTCACCGGCAACTGTGCCACCAGGGAGGTTAGGGGAGATCCTTAGAGATCATCTAGCAAGGTACTTACTCTATCTTTTTTTATCTTGCGGGTACCGTCAAGTATGGTTAATTACTATACAAATAATGGGACGGATGGCAACAGAGGGTGGGACTTCTGCCGATGGCTTGAATGACCTAAGAGTCTATCAGCCGACGACTGCGCGCTACGTGATAAAGAAACAATCGCGAGAGAGACACTTGCACAGATCTTGTCCTTTTGTCTCTGAATTCTTAACAGATTTCACCCGGGAATGCAAAAAACACTTTCCGGGGTCATTGCCCATATTCTCTTGTAGCGCGCGAAAGCGTTCGCTGAAGGAGTGTAGACCCACGTTTTAACATAACCTCTCGATCCGTTTCGCGAGTCTCCGCTCCGCCGCTGCAACTTGAAGTTGCACTTCCTAAATACATACCGCTGAGACGCGCGACAATTTAGCTCTTCTTGTACGCAGAGGCCGAGCCTGCTGAGCCTACTGATATATATATATATATATGTATATAGTCAGACGTCAGACGCACGTCAGTCCTGTCAATGTTTAAGTTTTCTTGCTTGATTCGCTTTTGCATTGCGAGCCTTGAGACATCGGAACTATTTTACAAGAATAGATTGGCTTTATTTGATGGTGGTCTCCGCAATTGTTTTTCAATGAGGGAAACGCTTGCGTTATGGAACCGTCTTACTGGGGATATCTCGCATTTTGGATATCTCGCAAAGAAATAATGGCAATACTACTAGTACTCATGGGTAATTAAGGAAGACAGGAGGTTACATTCTGAATTTCTTTCGGGTGCGGGATCAAGGCCGCTGGCAGCTCTGCATAAGTGGTGTGGATCACTTTGCATGACGTGCCCGTAGCCAGGTGCAACACTCACACGAACACGACGAACCTTCTTCCAGGCGCATTTTCCGCCTCAACGAACACGAAAAATTATGTTGCACTTATAAGCTGGGTTGACAGAACAAAGTACAAGACATGTGGCATATCGAAAATGGATTTCGTACATTTCTCAAAAATACATATTATCCCCGCTTTCTGATCTTGACTCCGCAAATCAACCTTTCATGGCACCCGTTCGAGCAAATGGCACTTTTTTGGCGTTTGACGCTTCTGTCAAGCCTCCTCTTGATCCGGAAACATACGGCGTCTCGTCTCCGACAGTGGCAGCATGAACAAGCAAGTGACTCTACAAACACAGCGACCACGGGCACACTGACTTGGAGAGCTAACACCACCAACTCCGTGCTTCCTGAAGAATGTAGTGCGGTCTCGGAGGAATGTATGGATCAGCTTATCTCTGTGGCAGATGATGCACACAATGCAAACGTATCTGATGTGGGGAGTCTATACAATTTTTGTGATACTGAATGTGGTAAAAAGTAAGTTTGATTGGCACAAGATTTGAACGGTAGATATTAAACAAAGCAGTTTAGACTGCTCAAATGCGTACTTTCATAGCTATACAGGCCATGTGACGGCGATTCTCCAGGGGAAATGCATGAGTATCCTCCCTCCTCGGTCCAACGGGTCTCTCGATTCAAACATCGACGGAGTGGAGCGCACAAGGCCTGCCGCGGTGGTCGTCATTAACGTCACTCGGCACTCAAATGATGACAGGAGAATCCCTGTCAGTCCTGAGCACAGCAATGTATACGCTGAAAATGCGGAGTTGGCCGATGAAAACGGAGATGACGGTGACAATGACAATGAAGATGACGACGACGATGATGACCACCTGAGAGATGGGGACGCGAGGGTACATATTAGCAATGTTGTGTCAGTGAACGATGCCCTGGTGACATCGTCGGTGCAAAAACGTGTGGATTTATTTCGGAAAGATCGTTTTGGCACTGTTCTGGGTTGTGTAAAAGCCGCTGACGGGGAGATGTGTTCGGCTAAACAAGGTTGTGACTTTTTCAATTCATGCTGCTATTCTTCTTGGTTTCGACTGGGCGACTTTGCCGGCTACCCGTTGACATGTCGTAGTGTTCGAGCAATAGAGTATATGTGTCCTGGGAGCATACGGTTTTTAGGAACTGATGGGTGCACGTAGTTTTGTATCACAGGCATTATGTTGACTTAAATTAGTGCTTGAGGATATACCACTAGCATCCCTTCGCGTAAAGACCCCGGACGGGAACCTTTCAATACGTTTTAAAACTCGAAAGAAAAGCAGAGAGATGCGAAGAAAGATACAAAATACTGGAAAGCATAACATTAATTTGTTAGAGTCACTACCCAACCACGTTCGGGCACGGAAGAAAAATCAGCGAGGAGAGCGCCGGACACCAGCTAATAGCCTGTAGGCAACAGCTCCCACAAATTAAAAGAAGTATACCTTCACTCAAAGCTTATATACGTCGGGAGCGGTGTGCGTATCTACCCTTAAACATTTTTTTAAAGGGATCAGCTTTTGATTAAGGGCAGCGAAGGTTGCGCTGTTGCAGTCTCTCGTCTCGTCGTTGAGATCATGTCTTTTCCCTTACTTGCCGCACAAGTAGTATGAATGGTCCTCTCACCCGCTTTTCGTTTCCGGACGCAATCCCCGTTGTGGTACCATGCAAGGTTTTCTGGGACTTTAGAGGACAACGCCGTCATCGGATTTTCTCCCGGATCCTCAAAGTGGCGTTCATAAAGCGGTTCGCCGTATCAGGGGCTGTGAGGACTGTCATCACGAGCACCCACGTTGGCAGCGGGAGGAGGCGCCCCCCCAAGGAGGAGGAGGAACAGAAAGGAGCGGAACGCAGCGTACGTCCACGACGCGGAGACAACTCAACATCTGTGAGAAGCGCATCACATCGACCTGGAGCCATGACACAAAGTTTTGATCCCGAGACTGAAGCACAGCGGCAGGAAGATCAGCATTTGCGAGGTATGCGACACGCCCATCACCCGCAGGGGAGATCACGCATGGACGAAGGAGTGGAAGCCCGTAATACCGCCTTTACTAGATCACGGCTAGGTGATGAGCATGGTGGCCGACATGACAACGCGGAGGATGTGGGGGCTTTCGGAGAGGAGCTTGATCCGATGCTGGACTCAATCACCGACACGCGAGCGTCAGGCGTTGCGCACACTGCAAGGAATCTAGATGGCTACAGTGTGGCGACCAGCATCACAAACTGCGTGAGCGAAGTCTCAGACCTTCACAGCCGGCGTCCATCGTCCCTGCGGACGTCCATACAGCCTTCCTGTCCCACGCCCGGCCTCAACGAAAATGACAACGAAAGCATGGGAAAAAACGCGAATGACGCGGCTGGCTCAGAGGCGCTGGGCCCTTCTGTCAGTCTTTCTCTCTGTCGCACAAGCTGGCCCGTGTCTGGGGACGGCGCAACGCCTTATTTCGAGGGCATGCTGCTCGAGGCTCTAGACAGTGTCGACGTCTGGTGCGAGGCGGAAGTCATCGGGGTCAACACCGCCTCCCGCCACGTGCGCGTGACGTATCTATATTGGAGCGATAAGTACGACGAGGACATTCCTCTCTTCTCCACCCGGCTGGCTCCGTATCCCACCCACACCTTTCAACCCGGGCGGCCCGAGACCTTGCAGGTGCGACAGCGCGTCGAAGTCGAAGTCGAGGGCGCGGACCAGGCGAGAAAATGGGTACATGCTGAGGTGAAAGGTGTGTCTGGGGATGGCAGGCAAGTCCTCGTGGCCTGTAAAGGTCGGGGCCGGCTCGAGGAGTGGCTGCCCCGAGACAGTGCCCGTATCCGGGCCTACGGGAGGTTCAAGAAGTGCCTGGCCGCTAAGCAGAGCCGGTACGGGAAAGCCGCCCTTGCCGCTACCACAGGGAGTCATGTTGTCAACGGCGAGGTCCACGCCGGGTTGAAGCGCCCCCCTCTAAGACTTGTCGGGGGGTCGAACCAGCATTACCCGCAGCCGCCTCAGTCGCGGAGCCAAACGCGGGTGGATCTGAATGATCTGCACCGTCGCGCCATCGCCGCCAGCAGTGACAGGTACAGCGCCTATCAAGCCGCTCTAAGCCGACATGGACTCTCGATTCAGCCCATCGAGGGGGATGGAAACTGCCTCTTTCGGTCGGTCTCGCACCAGGTATACGGCACGGACGCACACCACATGTTGATCCGCGACAAGTGCATGGCCTACATGGATCTGGAGCGCCAGTATTTCGAGCCGTACGTAGTGGGAGGAATGAGTGAGTTCTTGCGGTACCTGGAACTGAAGCGTCGCGACGGAGTTTGGGGGGACGACCCGGAGGTGCAGGCCCTCTGTGAGATGTACGATCGGCCTGCAGAGATCTGGGCCTTCGACGCCGCGGAGGGTGCGAAGAAGCTCAGGACTTTCCACGAGGCGAGCGGGTTCACCGGGCGCTCGATGGCGCCGGGCGGCAGTGCACCGATGCGGTTGAGCTATTACGGGGGAGGACACTACGACTCGTTGGTGCGGGTAGGGGGTCGGGATGGCGGTGAGGCGGGGGGAGGAGAGGTTCCAGGAATGGTTGAAAATCGGGCGCTTGAGATGGCACAACAGCGACAGGCAGCTTCTACAGGTAGGGGGGCGTTTGGAATGGAGGAGTCGAAGCAGAGGTCCGACCAGGAAGCGACGGAGGAAGCTGCCGTTGAAGCCGCCTTGAAGGCGTCGAGGGAGGACTTCGATTCCTTCACGGACCTGGAAACCGCACTGGAGTTATCGGCAGAGGCGCATTTACAAGCGGAACTGATGCGGTCGGCCGTGGCATCAACAGAGGAGGAATTGGTGAAAAAAGTATTGGAGGACAGTTTGAAGGGATCAGACGGGGAGCAGGGACCAAGCACGGAAGAGGAGATGGTGCGAGTCGCGATGAAAAAATCACTGGCCGAGGGAGGGTTGGCAAGGGACGAGGGCGCGGCAGCAGAAGCGGCGACAATGGTAGATCACGAGTACCAGGAGGCTTTGACCCTAAGCATGTCTGGGGTGGGGGCGGATGCCGGGCGACAGGGCGAGGCCGTGGATTTTGGTGAGCTGGTAGAGGACGGGGAGCTGGCCCGAGCAATTGCTCTCTCATTGAAGCACATACAGGGCCAAGATCAATCTCTTCAGGAGGATAATTATTGCGTTGAAGAAGACCACGGCGCCTCATTTTTGTCGATGTCGCCTGCTCCCGCCAGTTCGTCACCGCCCGTAGCTGCTGATTCTTTCGGGAGTGGCGCCAGCGTGGAAGATGCATACCTTCGAGAGCAACACGAAAATCTTGAACAAGCTCGCGCGCGAAAAGAAGAGGCTGACCTTCAACGGGCTGTGGAAGCTTCCTTAGGACAACAATATTGTAGTGATGGAAGGGGACCTGATAATTGAGCTCGAAAGAAGACCACCCCCTAGTAATGATATTGACAATTTATGATCACTATCTGAGGACGACAAATGTACATACTATGAGTAGAATGTGTACGAAGTATGTAAAAAGGGACCAAAAAGAAGTATTTTCCAAGAGCATATCACAATTGGCCGTTCGACTATTTTTTGCCACTTTTTAGCAGCTCGACCGGGGCTAAGGGTCGGCCACCTTTAAAACAGTTCTTCCGGTACTTTTAGCGGACATGACAGCGTCTGCTAACGATTGAGTTGTACAAGATAATGTTCGCACTATTCACAAATAGAGAAGATGACAATAGAACGATGGCAGATGGCTCTCACTATGTGCGTGTATTAGCAAACACTCCGGTATTGACTCTCGGCATCATTCCTTGACCCCTGATCGACGAACACCTTCTAGCATTTCTAGGAAGTTTCGACGAAAACAGTAGACGAGGCAATCAACATTGAGAATACCCCTGTATAAGGTCATGCAATGCATATGCAGCACCTATACTTCCGCCAACCACACCTAAAATTATCAATGAAATGTAGCTCAATTTATGGTAGAAAAGTGCTGAGTTGCGGTATAAGACCAGTCCTAAAATCCCAGGCACCACAAATGCTAGCATTCCCGCGCCAACCGATCCAATCAAAGCGACGAGCAACTCGAATTCAGGCACGAAGTAGGCAATTATCGAGGTCGTTAGGACCAAACCCACTCGCACCCCTACGTACTTTGCCGTCATTTTCATCCTGTGACGTCTCAGATCGTTTCCACAAGACTCCAACGATATGTCAAGTGAAGGGTTGTCGCCAGTTGTCAGCAGAGGAGAAACCTCTGAAAAGGAAGCATGGTCCGGCCCCTCGTTGGGGAAGAGACGTAGATCGATCATTTCGAAGACTGGGTACATTTGAAAGCCATCTGCGCGAAGACACATGTTGAAAAGTCAGATATACGGACCACGCAAAGGCGGGTATGAAAATGCACTCCCACCCCATATGTGACGAGACTTCCCCGCGACTCCCAGCTGTACTCAACCCGAACTAACTTACATGTGAAGAACAATCCGACGAGTAAACAACCTCGAGCAGCGTCCGCGTAAGCGCCCCTGGAGATATTGTTAAGAATCACGCTACACAGCTCTTCTCCGTATGCGCCAAGGCCCACTATGCCAAAAAGAGAGAAAAGCAACGTGACCAAGAGCAATGTCTTCCGAAGCAACGGCGGATAAGTTTCCCGCGATTGATCTTTCGCCATGCTTCCCTCCACGCTGAGAATGGTGCCGATGCCCTCAAAGGATGCTACAATATTTCCAAAAGCTAAAGGAATCTTGTGGATGTCTGATATCCCCCAGGACAAGTCGAAAGTGCCAATGGCGCGGGCGTGTGAAATACAAGCAGCAATTATGGCAAGAAATCCCATTAGCAAGGCTATGTTGCTTGCAAAACTAAACGGTAGGAAGTGCTTCAAATCTGGAACAAGACAAAGGCAGACTAGCGATGGAAAGAGGAGGCCAAATGTAATGACTTGTTGCGACAAAGATGCTCCAGTAAACTGACGCAGTGCCGTGCTCATGTAGATAACATATCCGATACAGTATCCCGCTTGTGTGAGTATCAAGAATGCCTCGACCACGTAATAACCAGCACTCCCCAGCACCACTCCTGCTACTTGCGCATATGTTTCAACAACACATGTGCCATCTCCGTTCACATCAATCTGTCGGTGCTGCCGCAGTAAGTCCTTCCGAATCCGGACGAGTAGAAGGCATCCGAAGCCACTGATGAAGGCTATTATCGCAATTAAAAGGGGCCCAAAAAGCGATCCTGCGGCAGCAACTGCGAAGGGTATCGACAAATAATTTGATCCAAGAAAAGATTTGAGCACATTTATACCGTGCTTAGCCGCTCCCTGTCGCTTCTTGCGGGATGACAAAGGGAACTCAGTATGGACTATTCGATCGTTGTCCTCTTGAATCATCATTTCTCCTGCTGAATACGGAAAAAACAAAAACTTGTGAGTATCATAGTAATTCACTACACCCGTTACATTTAAGTCCAGCACATAGTGCTCTTGCACCTGGCAGCGCAGCTACAGGTGCTTCCGTTGCCTTAAAGTTGCGCAGTGAAATGGGGCTACTTAGCATCATTTTACTGGGGTTGCTTTCGGGCGAGGTTGTACGATTCTCCCCACGACGTCAAAACGGCCAGTAAAACTTAACTCGTAGAGCTATCTCGAATACTGTGGTGATTGTTCATTTTATGAGATATTTTTTTCTTTTGCATAAGGGCAATTTTTGGTCTGTTGGACCCGAGATGGGCCTCGGAGAGGATCGGGACGCTTGGTAGCGCGGGGGGGGATGCCAAGAAAGGGCTTATGTCCACCGAAAAAAATGGACACGACCCCCCCGCAAAAGAGAAAGTGCATGTCACGCATGTTTGCTTAAATGTTGAGTGTGTGTGTGTGATTTTTTTGTTTTTTATTTCGTTGAATAAAATTATTGAGGTGCATTATGCTTTTTGTAACAATGCACCACGGCTTCTTAGAGAGAAGTCATTCCACTTGCCCTGTGAGAAAGGCCCGTGTGAAGAAACGAAGGAAGGATGGATAGGGTGTCATTTTACTTCATGAAGGTATGAAGTACTCGCACGTGTAGGAGCTGTCGCGGCCAGTGCGTGCACAGGCGGGGTCAATGAAGGGCGTAGTACAAGAGGGCGGGAGAGAACTTGAGGGCGTCCTGACTTCCCTCTCACGTTTCCCAGCGAGTACCCTGTCCGTAGACAAACGGACGACAGCTTTGGCACCTTTTCCGCTGGGAGGATGTACCAAATGGTAAGTTGTGTGCTTATGAGCGATGCGCAGTACGACTGGTGCGCGTTGACGTGCAATAGGAGTTCCGCCACTGAAATGTGCAGATGGGAGGGGAGGTTAAGCGTGTCTACAGCGCTATTTTTTTTTGCTTTACTGTGTAGCGCCGAAAATCATATGTTATTCATGCTGGGACTTATGCCAACTTTATCATGTCAAAATCCAAAATTTTATGCCCAGGGAAGCTGCTGTGCTCCGTTCACAAGGCATCAACAAAATTCTTACTGTCGCATGTATCATTTGCCCATTTAAAAACTGATGTGCCTTACAAGACAGAAAATTGAAATTTCGACCGGAAACCAACCAAATCCATTGGAAATATTGGTAAATTGGATTTCAGCATAAATTCTCTTTTCTGTAGAGGCATGTAGATAGACTTGACAATCATGCGCGTATTCTACATTCTGTTACAACGCTGTGCGACTCTCCTCGCCGGTAGCCCAGCGCTTTGAAAGGCGACGAGGACGACTATGATAAGATACATGCAGCCTCTCCCAGTACGACAATCCACATTTTCACGAAGCAGCCGCACTTCGAACGGGAAATTTCCCACCCCCATGAGGCGGCCAGACTTTCATTCGACACGGTGCATTTCTCGACGCCTTTTACTTTGCCACCTTTGCCACCATCAAAGGTATTGATAGCCTATGTTTAACCTCTTCAGTGACTCTCTCATCCCTCCAGCCCCCTAGTTCCAAGACATGTGCTGAACCCGCGCTTCGCCACTTCTTGTTTACAAATGGGTGTTTGAGGAGCGCCTCCAAACCCAGCACGTCGCCCTTGGCGCTGTGTGCATTTTGTAAGTCATCGCGCAACAGGTACCGGTACAGAGCTCCTTGACGAAACGTATTGGGTTTGATCGGTAAACCATCCCCACTCCTTCGGGACCAGATCTCGTCCCCCCGGAAGACGGCTAACGTGTCCATCATTCCCACTATCTGCGTCTCCTCCTTGAAAACCCGCTCATCGAGGTTCGATCGTCGGAGGTCGAACATAAGCATTTTATGGTCAAAGCCTGCATTATGCGCCACTAAGACTACAGGTTTTCCTCCCCGCACTGCGTTCACCCACCGCAGAAAGTCTGGCCATACCTCCTCAAAGCGGCGCGCCCGCTGCCGGAAAAGAAATTCATTGCTGATGCCTGTGATTTCAGTTATCTTCGCTGGGATCCAGAAGCCCGGATCCACGTACGCATTGAACAACAAACCGTCCTCGGGTTCACCTCCACAAGCCAAGCCTGCAGCAACTAGCTCATTTGCTTGTTCGTCATCCTCTTCCCCCCCCCAGTTTGAAGGTGAAAGGACCTTCGCGGCCAGTTGAATGATACGCTCTGACTCCGCCCTGAGCCCCGTGGTCTCTGTGTCAAAGATGATAAATGTAACGTCCTCCGCTTCCAGGTCGATGGAAACCCGCGGAATGGGAAGGTCGTCGATCGAAAAGCGTGTGCTCAATACGGGCTCCGTCCCGGGCATCAGGGTCAGCTCTCCTCCCTCATTCTCTTCGTCTCCAGATGACGGCGGAGGCGTGCTGATCTCGAAGCGATCTCCGTACGTGACAGTTGTCCATCCCGGGGGTAGGTCAGAAATGGAAGACGGTGCGGGGGCGGTGCACGCGTTAGCAATGGGCGCCGATTTCGATTTTTGCAAAGAAGTAGGTGGCTTCTTCTTGGACATGCCTCCCATAGAGAGCTTCATGGATGATGAGGGGCTTGCAGTGGGTTCGAGTAAAAATTTGTTCTTAGACTGAGAGCTACCTTTGCTGCTGCTACTGCTACTGCTGCTAGATGGCTGTGACTCCCTCTGAATGTTTTCCCCCGACGAAGGGGGTTTCGCTTCAAAAATCCGTAGGAGCGTTTCGACGCCTTCGTACTCCAAAACATTTCCATGTGCTACTGCTTCCACCGTGGCCCCTTCTTCCCGCCGCACGACCGAATCAGCGTGGGCCCGGGCAACCTGGTTGGCCTCGTCCAAGAGCCCCTCATGTTTAGCCAGGTCCACTAGACGGAACCCCTTGTGACCCGACTGCCGGTTTCCTAAAACTTCTCCTGGACCCCGAAGCTTAAGATCTTGCTCAGCTATCTCAAACCCATCGACGGTCTTTTTCAGTGTCAGGAGACGCTGCAGGGCCTTCTCTTTGTTGGGACTGGTGTCGTCATAGGCTAACACACAGTGACACTCGGTGAGCTGGTCCATAACCTTACGATCTGCCTTGGCTGAGACAGCGCACCCGCGGCCTATCCGGCCCCGGAGCTGATGCAATTGGGAGAGACCGAAGTACTCCGCGTGCTCCACGATACAGACCGTGGCATCCGGCACATCCACCCCCACCTCCACCACTGACGTCGACACCAGCACCCTCGTCACACCCGCACTGAAGTCTCGAAGCGCCTGCAACTTGCTCTCGGAATCCATACGCCCATGCACCATTCCAACTAGCTCCTCTCCCAGTAGTTCGACCATCGCCTGGTGTCTTTGCGTCACGGAGGTGATTTTCACACACTCCTCTCCCGCTTCCCCTCTTTTCTCCTCCCCCTCCTCCGTCCTGTCTTTATCCGAGGATCGTTTCTCCTCGATACACGGCAGCACCCAAAACACCTTTTCCCCTGAGTTCTCGAGGATCTTTTTTCGTAGACGCTCAGCGATTTGCACCAAGCTTGTCAGTGGAAAGATGGACGTGGTCACCTGAACGTCCCTTGCTGGGGCCTCGTCCAACCGACTCACCTCCATGTCCCCGTAGTTTGTCAGAAGTAATGTCCGAGGTATCGGTGTTGCGCTCATATAGAGCACGTTGGTGTCGTTGGAGAGCTTCTCCCGCTGCCTCACCCCGAAGCGATGCTCCTCATCGATGACAGTCAGGCCCAGGTCTCGGAACACAACCTCGTCACTCAGTAAGGAGTGGGTGCCGATGAGGATATCTATCTCGCCGCGCCGCAGCTCCTCTAGCAGGACTTTTCTTGCTTTGCCTCTTTTCGAATTGCTCGTCAGGACTTCGATCCGCAGAGGCCGCCACGCCCCTTCCCCCTCCTCACTCCCACCCAACCTCTGAGCATCATCGCCAGGCCTCGAGCCGGACTGAGACCCACCGTCCGTATGTGCGCTGATCCCTCTCGTCTCCTCCACAGCCTCCCTTTCGCGTATTTGGACCTTTAAGCCTCTGGAGAGCTCCTGTAGCGTGTCTTTGTGCTGGAAGGCCAGGATCTCCGTGGGAGCCAGCATGGCCGCCTGCCACCCGCCCTCGATTGCGCGGAGCATGCCCAGCAAGGCACACAGGGTCTTTCCGGTTCCCACGTCCCCTTGCAAGAGGCGTACCATTCGTCCGTGTTTGGAGGCCATGTCCGCCCAAATCTCGTTGACTGTGCGTTTCTGCCCCGCGGTCATTTGGAAGGGTAACTGCTGGATCAAGGGCCCCGTCAGGTGGCCGTCTCCGCCCACTGCGCAGACAAGGCTGGAGGATATAGACGAGAACGATGATACGAGTGCACTGCTAGCCGCTGTGACGGCATTTTTTCGCTCTACCGCCCTACGCAAGGCGGTCGGCAGCTGAGTGGCAAGGAGCTCGTCGAAGGCCAATCGTTGCCGGGCTTTGCTGCTCGAGTGCACGTCCTCCACGCACGAGGGATTGTGGACCCGGAGCAGCGCCTCATGGAAGGTTGGCCAGCACTTGTCCTCGCGAAAGCTGTCCTTGAGCCAGTCGGAAAACAGGGGCTGAGGGGGACCCGCCGTGGCAGGAGGGGCAAGCGACGCAGGCGCAGGGGCGGGCTGGAAAGTCCGCAGCGCCTCTCGCAGGAAGTCCCGGAGCTTGTTGGCGTTCAGCCCCTGGGTCAGGCGATAAATGGGCTCCACCGTCACATTATCGCGGTGCTGTCCGTCCATCTTGACGGCCTCCGGATGGGACATGCACAGGCTCTTGTCTCCGTATTTGGCTCTAGCCACCTTGCCCTGGAGTCGGTGCACGCTTCCTTCCTGGAACCGCCGGAGGTAAAAGTGACGCAGGTCGCGCTTGTAGAGGAAGAAGAGGAGGTCGAGAGGGGAGCCCTCCGAGTCGAGGCAGTGGATGGTCAGGGGCCGGCGGCCCTCGGGTTCCGTGTGCCCGACCACGCGGACCGCCACCGTGGCCGTGTCCCCCTCCTGGAGGTCGCGGACGAGCTTGACCTGGCCCCAGTCGAAGACGCCGACGGGCAGGTGGAAGAGGAGGTCGAGCACCGTGTGAATGCCCATCCTTCCCAAGGACTCGGCGGCCGCGGGGCCGACCCCTTTGATGGTCGCCACGTTCTCGAACAGTGCGTGCACTGCAGGGGCGTGACGACAGGCAGGCGTGGACGGCGATAGGGGAGGGGAGGTCAGAGAAAGGCCAGGCCTGCGTTGACGACGTTGAGGTTGCTGCGGCGGATCCACATGCTGGTGGGCAGATGTCCGCGAGGGTGATGGAACCGGATAGGTCGATCGTGTCTGGGAAGATGCGGTGGAAAAGGAAGCTTCGGGAGAGGCGGCCGTCATGTCACCGGGCACATGAATGGGGGACACGCACCCCTTTATTCGCCGTGGGGTCGATGGCGGCAGGAAAGCTGGGCGAGGCCTTACGGAAATGAAGCACAAGGCTCCTGAAACTTGGTGGTAAGCCCGGCGAGAATATCCCCCTTTGCCGCTACTACGAAGTATAAGCGTCGTGAGGTCATTGCGAGAGTGCACAGACAGTTGTGCATTACCAAGGGACAGCCATCTACTGCCTGCAGCCACACTTATACCGTAAGGCATGTGTGCTTGCAGGAAAGGGGCCAGGATGAAAAGGAGAAGAACCCTCGCCAGAAGCCTCTTTCTTGCTGGAAAGAAACAAGAGCTCGAGCAGCTGGGACGAAGCGTTCCCCCGCGTAATGCAACCACCATAAAAATGGATCGAATAAACTTCTAGGAAGATGCCTAGTGCTTGTGGCGAAAGTCTAGCCAGGCAGAACTTTGTTCCATTTGATGGATTCCTGTGCTTGAATTTGAGAGGGTTGAAGAAGAAAAGCGAAGAAAATTAGATACTTAGAAACGAGATTGGCAATCGACTCCCGGTACCAGGCTTGGCAGGTTAAAATTTCCCACATATGGGGGGTTGGGACGTCTGCAACGACAAAAATGAGAGACGAGCGCGATTAAGGCCCAGCAAGGCAGACAAGAGCGAGCAGCGATCACGACCTCCACCAGCGTGCGGGCGGCTAACGTGCCAGCAAGTAGAGCACGACGTAGGCTTCCACAGGCAGGCTATAGGCTCCGGTCCAAGTGGACAGGTGTGAGGGACCGGATGATTTCACCCTTGTCGAGGTGCGAGACTGACTTCGCGTAGAAGAAGGATTGAGAAAACGAGCAAGGACCGGGGGGTCACTTGGTGCGTGCTTTATAAATGCTGTCGTCTCCTCTCTCAGCGTGATGGTCCCGATTAGTCTACGCGGTTAGGATGGCTGACTCTCACTCAGCAGAACTGGGTTCGACTCCCAGATCGGGAGTTGTGGAAACATCTCTCGCTCCATCCCCCTTTTTTGTTTCGACATCCTCCTTTTTTGTTTCGAACCCTGCACACTCTTGCCGACTTTTTAGTCCGATGAAACCTCGTCGTGTGTGCAGAATTTGAGCGTCCTTACCCCCTATACGAATCACATTGCCTTTTTTGTTGGCTTAATCGGCTGCAGACCCCGGTTTTCAACCTCCCCCTCTCGTCCAGACCCTCTTCGTTTCCCTTTGTAGGGAATCGAGTGAATCAGCATAAAGATCCAATCAATTAACGCTTACAATGGCAGTTAAACCTTGTGTTGCGGAAGTGACGAATGGTATTGTGGGTTCTACACTTACATTCGTCAAATTGCTGGCCCATATTTCTTCCTAGAAGGTTATGCCAACCATTCTGTCAATTAGTTCCTACCAAAAACCATATATCGCGAACTCCATTCGTCATCTGTGTTATGAAGGATCTTGTATCGGACGCGTTACTTTGGCTGTTGAGCCATCATTGTTAAGGGCCACTTCGTATACTTTGTGCTTAATATCCCGCCTGACACACTTGGGATCGGGTCGTTTTTCATGTGCTTCTTTTCCTCGTAAATAACTTCTTCAGTTGCTTTCGTTTCTTGAGTTTTGCTCACTTTGCTTTTTCCAATAACATATAGCTTAATGACAGCTTCGCGGGTCAACCGTAATGAAACGAATAAAGCTTTAGGACGAGCAATTGACGTCAAATAGAGCTTTTCCTTGTGCTTCAATTCAACTGCACTGTATATGAGCAACAACATAAACCTAGAATGCTTTTGCTGTACCCGCGTATCAATTTATAGTTCGCCGATAATCACCTGGAGCAGCCCTGACTTGATCAGATCAACAATCTGATGCTGCGTTCAAACAGGAGCTCACAACAGTGCGCGGCGTGCAATGACAAAGGTTTTCGTGAAAAAAATCCCATGCTGAAGCATTTATTTAGTTTACATCTGTATCTCCGCACTCGCATGCTGAAACTTATTTCACGATACAGAAACACGCAAACAGTCAAACTGATAGACCGCCGATCTCGAATTATTGCAACTCGGTCCTCTTCCATATAATTTCGTTCCGCATTGATATATCATCAGCAAGAAGGAAGGAGACCAAATTTTGTGTAAAGGTGTGGCAGTTATTATCCAAAAGGTGGAGTTCCGCGTCGTACGTAGAACAAAAATCACGAATGTCATCCAATCTTCGCCGACAAATTCCTTGAAAAGCAAGTGATTGGGGAGCCGAGTTGATTGCCTGTAGGATCAAGCCATATATGGTGTACAATCTAAGAAAGACTATCAGACATTTGAAGGTGCAAGGATGGCAGACATTGCGATTGGAAAAATATTACCTTTTCTCGAATAATCCCGGGCACTCGTTCACCCCAAAGTAAGCTTCGGGCGGTCCGAACATCCGTCGGAGCGGCAGGAATGAAGTCAAATAGTATGTGCTGTGAAGAGGCAGCGACACAAATGCTCTGTGGTCTTTTTGGGACGTCATCTGACGTTATCATGGTACTGACCACTACCGCAGTGTGCAGCTTGGGGGCCCACTTTGGCCATCCTATGAGTGGATATCGAGCTACACTCACATAATTGATCAACGGCACATCTTTTACTTCAACATCATTGGATGCTTTGCGAGTTAGAGACGCTGATTGTGATGGGCGCAAAAATGCTGAAGCACACCGGCCTTGAGTGTGTTGGCAGGTTGTGACGCTGATACCGGTCAAGGCGACGTGAACGAACAGAAATACCGCGCAAGCAACAAATCTCGTCATGATCCTTAGTAATTGTAGGAGAAATTTGAAAGATATTTCCATTTTGCATTAGCTTTCAGAATTAATTGCGGCATCATGCGCGGAAGCTAGTCATCCTGGACCGGGGGGCGGGAGGTTATTGAAGTGAGAGAGGTCCGAGCCCGAGTGCCGACCCCGTCGTGTTGACAAACATTGTTTTAGGGGCCTGGTATCCGCATCATACCGATAATATGACCCATGCATCTGCTCACAGGGTAGGTCTTTGAGCTCTTTTGCGGTACCTTGAGCGCCGTCGGGAAAACTTCCATTGTAGCGCTTCGCAGCTCGACGACTCCATCACAGAGATGATTCCTCTCCTTCCTATTGCCCTTGGGGGAGTGCTTGCTGCACCATTTATGGGAACCCTTTACAGGCGTGCTACAGAGAGCTTGCATATCGCCCAAACCGCATACGAACATCGTATAGCTGGGGGTCTCCAGCCTACGACACCTTTAATAAATCTCTTCGTTGTCGAGAACCAAGAGCAACTTTTGGTTTGGATGAACCTGGGATACCTCGTTCTTACGTGCGGTCTATACGCTCATATGCGACGTCGGGAGAAAGCGCATCAACTTAAGCAAGTTTTGACTGTATACAATCTCATCAATGTTGTGGTCTCATCCTACGTGTCGGCTTCCATCCTAAAATACAAACTGTTTTCCTCCGTGCTGAATGCACCGCTTCCTCAGCATGCGAACTCGCATTCACCACCTTTTATTGCGACATCATTTATTTGCAACCAGCTACCTCTCGGACACCCGGGTCTAGCGTCTGTCTTTGCTGTGTACTATCTTCAAAAGGTGCGTCAAACACGGAACAAAAACTTTTATACAGGTGTACCACGAGTACCACAGTTTATATGGCTTTTATGGCTTACCCTTGTGCGGCTCATTCACTTTTGGGTTATATGCGCTGTGTTTTCAAATTCGTTTGCAGAAATCCTGCTCATCCAGAACGAGATCTGACACTTCTTTCATCACCTTCAACATCGTCCTGCATATCTCCCCTTCCCCCCCCAAACACCCATAGTACTTTGAATTCCTGGACACGTACTTCTTCATCTTGCGACGCTCTTTTCGGCAAGTCACCTTTCTCCACCTCTTCCATCATACCTCCATCACCGTGATCGTCGGCTCGCTTATGCCCTTCGATTTTGGGGGAGACATGTACTTTCCTATCCTTGTCAACAGCCTCTGCCACGTGGCCGTCTACCTTCACTACTTCTGTACTTGCCTAGGCCTCAATCCCTGGTGGTCCGCTCATCTTGCCACCCTCCAGGTTGCCCAGTTTGCCGCCATTTTCCTCCAGAGCCTCTTGGCGTTCTACGAAGGGCCCCGGTGCGGTTCGCCTGACTTCAGCAAGATCTTGATGATGGTCTATACGGGTTCCATGCTCGTCTTGTTCTCGGATTTCTTTTTCAAGCGCTATATCCTGCGCCAGCCAGCGTACGACATGTGCGGTGTCATGAAAAATGACCCCGCAGAGGCGGGGCTTTCAACCTTGAGCTATGTAGGCAGTGTGCGGCTCGGACCAGACGGCTCGGCTGTTGTGTGTCTACCTCGACATTTTCGTGAAGGCCTCTCTTCGCCCCTGTATGTCTATCACCTAACGCCAGTAGGCTCACCGATGCCAAACCTTTACGTGTCTCGAGAGGTGCTTTGGGGGAGCGGAATTAGCGACGGGGAGATCAACCGTAAGAGAGGCGATAGAACCAGCAGTGAAGGTGTTGTCTTGATGGAGCAGGTGGTGCAGCGGGCTGGCGGGAGTTACACTTTCGTCGTACGCGGAGGGAGGCCTAAGGGGCTGGTGTCCTGGACCGTATGTTGCGTCGTAGGCGATGAGGCCATTCGGCAACATTGAAAAAATAAACCAAATATGTCGCACAGAAACAAAATTGTAAGTTCGAGTGTGCTTCATTTATACAAGAAGTGTATGACCCACCATTGCATGGTTCTCAGAACAAAAAAGGCTCCGTTTATACGGCGTATTGTACAGCAAAATATAATGGGAATGCACAGAGTAGTGTGAGATATTTTTCCTAAGAATCAAAGCCGTTGCGTAAGTGCGCATACATACAAGCAATTGTACACTCTTGTTGACAAAAAACAGGCGGCTTGGAAAGAGCGGCATCAATATTTTTTACATTCCTTCTGTGCACCTTTGTAACCACTATAATAGCTCCATCGTATGACGTATGCACATTTCAGCGTCAGTATCTTTTCTTCTCGTTCAGAGTCTCACAATTATGTCAGACCTAGCGGTGCAACAGTAGGCAAGGTCTATTCTTACCGGCTTACTTGACAATCATGGAATGAGCTGATGAGAAAGTATATCTTGTGACCTGAAGACCGTAGTGAAAGGCATTGTGTTCCATTTTCCTTGATGTAACTCTCTGATAAGCTATATACACGCGCTACCTTAATAAAGCTGAGCGCACGACAGCTGGTTGATGGTCGGGATCTGCCGTCAAGGCCTTTGGTACGGGAAACGTGGTCTGGATTTTCCAAGATGCTGTGGCTCGACGAACGAAGTCTAGCAGCTCCTGGGTGATATGAGATGACGAGTCGTGGTTCGAGTAGAAGACCAAAACAATCACTGAGTCATCCTGCACGAGGGGGACACCGAAGGATGAGTGGACTCCAGCGACTTGCGCCCCATCTCGACGTAGGAAAAGTTTGGCGTCGATGGAGGCGATATTCTCCAGGTACTCGGGCACCTGCGAGCGAAAGACTCGCCCCGGCATTCCTTGCCCTTCCAAAAAGGCAAAGTTTCGAGAGTAGTAAATCCACTGTGATAAGTCTCCTCGAAGAGCTAACCCGCTGCCAAATTGAAGCGAAAGCCGCTTAGTGTGAGGGTCCCGGAATGGCACCCAGATATCAGCGCTTTGGAAGCACTGGGCAGGCAGACCGAGCAAAAACGCGCGCATTGTCTCCTCAAAGGTGGATGGAGGAGAGTAGCAGAGGTCGTAAGCTCCTCCCCAGGCATCACGCTGCATTTGAGGCGTGGGCTCACGAGCATGCTCTCCGAGCGCCAGCCTCACGTCCTCATCCGTCGCCCACTCGATGACCTCCGCCTCGGCCAGCCCGCTTTCTCCTTTACGAGGCACGATAGTGTCATCTGCGCTTGTTGCGACATTATAACCCTCCTCACTTAATTGAGACCCCCACTTTTCCAACCGCTCGATGGCACCCTCCACCCGTGCTTCCACGTCCATGTTGGACTCCAGGACTAATGTTGAGGCAACCTCACTGCGGCGGCCCAGTAGAGCCGCGCCATGAAGAATGCAGCTATTCACATCATGACCACCCTCAGCGATCGGTACACTACTCTCATGCTCGGACGTGGTAATGCTATGCGCTTGCGGTCCACGGGAGCCGATAATCGACTCAGGTAAGGGAAGACCCCCGCCCTCTTCATTAACAACCTGCTCGTAGCTTAGATGGGCAGGCTGCACATAATTGGTCGATAAACTAGATGCCTGCATCCTTTCCACAGATGCTCGACAAAGGGGTAAGGTCGAAGTGAAAGAAGTATTGCGGTAGACACGAGGGTATTGATGTGATGGAGCAAGCGCTAGATTCCGAAGAGACAATGTCAGCGAGCTTTTCGACAAGTGGCCTGAAAAATCATTTCTCTCCTTGCCCTGCCTTGTTTCAACGTGTCCAACGTCATGCGGGTGCCGCCATTGCTGAGGACCTTGCGGTTCTTGTTTTTCTTGCTGGCCTTGGTGCTCCTCGTGGTATTGCTGCTGTTGCTGCTGCTGATAAGGTTGATAGTCTTCAGTGTGCTGTCCTTCATGCTGCGACAGGTAAAATCCTTCCTGGTAGCCACACTGCTTAGTTGGCCGATGGACGTTTTCACGTCTCCGTCCTTGAGCTCGATCCACCGGAGGAGTCGGAGCTGCCAGAGAGCCGTGGAGGAGAAGGAAGTCTTCCGTGGCGAACACTGTGAGCTGCCGGCGCACTAAAGTACGGTCCCGACGATACAGGCGTAAAACCAGGGGCACCATCATCAAATCATGCTCTTGAACTGGCAGCTGCGGATTGCCCAGGCGCTCAAGCACACTGGCAGTGTGAACTTGGCTTTGACGAACGGCCGCCTGCAGAACCCTCCCGTCTTCTCCATGGATGACCCCATTCTGGTTCCTGCCAACACGACCTTGGAAGCCGGACCCTGTCGCACATCCTCCTCTGCTCTTCGCATCGATGAGCGGAGTGCCCACCAGGTCGGCATCGCCCCACCCAAGCAAGCCCTTAATACCAACGGAGACGAAGAGGACAGCTCCGTTCCCGGCCCGAGCTAAGACTGAACATTCGTCGCCAGGACCTTGCCGCAGGAGGAGAAGCAAGTCCTCGATTGAAGTGGCGGCCATGACCCCGTTTTGCACCGTGAAGTTCCGGTGTTTGTCCGCGGCCAGACGTAGCATCAGGACGCCTAATCCTCGAGTCGCGAGGGAAGACGGTGGTAGATCGCCATCTTGCTCGGCCGATGCCTGCCGGGCGCCACGCACACGCTGAAGGTGATTGTCAGGGCACTGTGCAACGGTAGGACCGATCGTCCGCCTCTTCCGAGAAAAGGTCGGCGGCGACGTGGTGTCATCCTCTGCGTTCCCTTCGGGCTTCCGCCCAGAGAGGGCCTGGGGGCCACCTGCACCACCCACGGCTTTCGGGGCGGCTGGGACCACGATCTTCAGAAAAGCGTCCCATTCGTGTAAATTGCTTACCCGTACGCCCACTTGTTTGCCGAGGTGCAGGAACTGGAGGCGCCATTCCAGTTGCAGACTGCGAGAGGCCAGTGCGGCCTCCTCGGGGGAGAGATAATGCAGGAAGAGCTCCTCGCGCCGCGAGAGTTGGCGTTGTTCCTGTTCGTATCGGAAGATGCTTTCGGCAGAGATGCCCTCATCCACCAAATACCGAAAATTTCGCTTGCCCGTGCGTAGCTTGGAGGACAAGCGCGCTGAAGTGCATTGAAGCAAGCTACACAGGAAGGTGCCAAGGCGACTGCCGTCCCTCAGGGGCAACATGCCGGAACCGAACCCCTCCATAACCAACTCCGCAAATGCACACTCAGCTTCTGACCACCGCCCCCCACGCTTTTTACTCAACTCCTGGGGAGAGAGCGACAAGGTTGCGCCGTTGCGGGTATAAGGCTCCGGCAGAAGCACTTCAAAAGCCATCTCTTTCCCGTCCATGCTACAGCTCGGGCAGCGAGTCACGGGCCATGGGTATACACAACGGCCATGGACGACACTATTGCAACATGTCAGCCTGACATCAGCCCGTGGACAACCGCACTTGCAGCAGTAGGAGCCCGCCTTCGGCTGCAACTGGGGGAAATTGTTCGACAATATGGACACCTTCTGAACGCGAGGCGGCAGTACATCTAGGTGTGTTACAGGCATAGTTTGTTCACCACGCCCACCTTGGTTTTGGTAAAGCTTGGTTGTCGGACTGGAGTGTTGAAACGGAGGACAAGGGCAAGAGGCCTCCCGAAATGCTTTGCCATCTCCCATGCCACCGCTCAAGAGCATAAAATTCGCGCCGGACGTGCCATGCGCGGACGCCATGGCATCGCCTGATGAATGTGTATGAATTGGCCAAAGAATGAGAGAGGGAGAGCAAGTGTTGAGCTGTACTCATAATAATGCCATAATGCCGCGAGATATGATCGCCTGCGCTTGCCCGTCAGCGCTTTGCTTTCTGTCGTTGGCACGTCCACCCAGCCCAACGGGCCGCAAGACAACGCTGGGATCAGATACGTCATGAAGAAAGAAGAGCAGGATGTCTCCTGCAAGGTGCTTGCACCAAATCACTAGAGCGCAGGCAAAGGAGGGGGGGGGGCGTACGTGTGTGGAAACGAGGAGGATCCGGGTATGTTTTCCACGCCATAGGCCTATGAGGGCCTCCGACCTCGTCGAACACCGAATGACATGAAAGAGCGTGGCGGCAAGATTTTTTCAGCGGCATAAGTGTTGAAATTTACATAACTTCAATCTTTCGTTCGGAAATACATCTCATCGTGGATTTCGGTGGTAATGCTTTCATTTGGATGGAATCGCAATTAAAAACAATCAAGAACGAGTGGAACTCGCCAAAACTCCAATCAAATAAATTTGTACCGTATTCACTCCTCATAAAAAAGATTTTGTAAATGAGCAATTACCTTGATTACCCTGAGGTCTTGTAATCAAGAGCCCTGCCCCTAGTACGTGCCTCTGCACGAGCTCGTCGATGCGTTACATAACACAGCTTTTTCCTCGAAGTGGCGTGTAAGTCAAGCTTTTTCGCATACGTTTGCTCACTCATTGCCTAACATATAAAGGGTATCCTTTTCGATGTAGTAAGACACCTTCACACACCAGATAGGAAAATAAAAGCAAGGGAAGTGTGAGCCAGCAAGATGCTTGAGGCTGGAACAGCTCTGTTTGAAATCCATTAAACTTACTTTACGCACGGCGGTACCGCGCAAAAATGTCAGTACAATATACATGCCGTTTTTATGGTTGAAATCTGCTGCCTACGAACCACTTTTTGCCAAAAGATACGTAAGCAACGTCGAACTTGGCACGAGTAGCCGTCCAGGGTTGTAAGGCATCGTTTTTGTGGTCAAGGGAGGGTCAAACTCTGACGTCAAAAAATCAGCAATGTCATCACGCAGCACGCTTGTCCCCGCTGCTCGCCTCCTGCCGTGGCCGGTGACAATCACGAGGGGGTCGCGAGGATCTTGGACGTAGCCGTGACGTGCCTTGTTGCGGGGCCAAGGCAGGTACATCTCACTCGCCGACCACTTCTTGTCCGCCTGCGTGGAGATGGCTGGGTCACAAGGGATCTCGCCACTTAGAGATTGGAAAGGAGCCGTACTCCGGAACCCCTTTTCTTCCTTGGTCCCCATCTCTTCTCCATCGGAGACAATCGACAAATCCCTCGCTACACCTGGACCATGCTTTTCAAGCATGCATTCTAAGACGTGGTGCAGCGCCGCTTTGGCCAACGGCCGAGAAAAATTGTGCAGATCCACGACTCGGTAGAAGGCGACGCTCCAGTGATTGACTTGCCCCTTGTCGTAGGCTTGCTGGTAGAAGGACGCCACGAGGGAGTGAAGGGCCGGGTGTTCCATTGCGCAAATGAGAGAGTTCAGAGTGGGTTGATTTAGTTCCTTGGGGTCCACCAGCTCGATCAAATCCCAGAGATATGCTGCGACAGGCCACTGATCGGAGCGCCGACAGGCGTCAACCGCAAGCATATAACAGACGTGAGATGACCCATCTCTTGAAGTGAGCATCATATCCAACAGCACACGGACCGCTTGCTCCCAAGCCCCTCCCTTACCGCAAACAGCTATTGTCGCCGAGTACGTCATGCGGTTGATGGGCACTTTCTCATTCTTCATTTCCTCGAACCAGCGCAGAGCTTGTTGGTACTCTCCCGAGCGGCTGCAAGCATCGATCGCAGCTGTGTAGTGCGGGGTGGACGGGCTGAGGCCCCGCTTCTTCATCCCCTCCAGACAGGCGGCTGCCTCTTGAAGGCGGCCGGCTTTCGCGTGCGCGTTCAAGATCACCGTGTACGTGACCTCATTCTGCGGTAGTCCCCGTTCCTGCATCTCAGTAAAAAGCGCAGATGCCTGTTCCCACTTCCCAGCCCGCGAACACGCCTTAATTGCCGAGCTGTAGGTGTAGCTGTTCGGCGCAATGCCTTCCTCCTCCATCCGCCGCATCAGCATCAGGGCCATCTCCCACGCCCCCCCGTTCCCGCACGCGTTCACCGCCGCGGTATAGACGATACAGGCCGGCGGACGCTTGGTGTAAACTCGTATGTCCTGAAGCAGGTCTAAAGCCCGGCTCCAGTCCCCATTCCGCGCCAGAGCGGCCATAAGGTCTGTGCACTCTTTGTCTCCCGCTGGGAATCCCTCCGCAATCATCGTTTGGAAGAGCTTCAGCGCCTCCTCGACCATGTCCGCCCGCGTCGCTGCCTCTATGACCTGGCTGTATGTTTGTGCCTGAGGCTTCAGCTTATCCTTTTCCACCATCTCGCCCACCAGGCGCACAACATCCCGCTGCCGGTTCGCAGAGGAACACAGCTTGAGCAAGGGCTGCAGGGTTGCGCTTTGACGGGGAATATCTAGAGCCCGCATGGCTTCGAGAAATGCAAATCCCTCTTCCACAAGTCGATGGACCCGCGCGTGCTCCATCACCATATTGCAGACAATGGCCCTTTGGCTCGGTGCGCGCCTCTCGAACCGATCCAGAAGGTCGGCCAGGCCCTGAAGGCCTGAGGATCCGATGCGAGCCTCCTCTGTCGCTCCTACTTGCATACGCAAAGAGTCTAGAGAGTTTGAATCGCGCGGTGGGGTGACAGACAATGATGGAAATGCCGAGGAGACCCTCGCCAATTTTAACGCTGTCCGCACGGCCTTTACGCGGCACCTCGAGCTCGGGGAGAAGCTGGGGTCGGCGTCCCACCAGGCGTTAAACACGGCCAGGGCCTCCTGCTCCAGGTCACCTCGAAGGCCACAGTCCAAGACCATCGTCACCAGCTCGTCTGACTCCGGCGGGGATTCCCTCCCGCACGAGGCCAAAAAACTTCCCAGAAGCGCGCGTGCCCGGGCCCAGTCCCGGTCAACCCAACAACGTCGCAAAGCCGCGTGTCGCTGCGCCCAATGCCCCGAGTCAACCCTCTCGTCCACCGCCACGGCGTCCATCATCTGACTGATCAGCTGGGTATTGCCCGCCTTGGAACACACATGCACAAGGGAGTCCCATGCTCGACGACCAAGCTCAAGGCCCCGCCGTCTTTGCATCTCTTGGACCAGCTCCCACAGCCGCGTGCACATGCGCGAAAGGAGGGCGTGCTCATTCATCCGGTGCGCCTCTCGCAAGTCCCGCTGACAGGCCAGAATCGTCGCCTCTACCATCTCTGCCTCTAATTCGACGACGGAAGCAGACCACCGCGGCACCTCAGGCGCAGGCGTACGGCCTCTCTGCCGCATTCCAGGTAAAAATCTTTCCCCTTTTCCGACCGTTCCTCCTGGAACCGTCCGCAGATATTCCTGGCATACAATGAGGCCAGCCTCCCAAGCACCTGCGGTGGCTGCCTTCACGGCCAGGTCGCGCATATCCTTCGCACTCCCCGTCTCTAGGAGACGCCGCGCGTGCATCTCCTCTAGTAGCCGCAGCACTTCCCCCGCTTCCTGACAGCGTCCGCAAACCATAAGAGCTCCCTCGTACGCCTCGCGCGTAGGCTGCAGCCCCCTGGACGGCATGCTCGAGCGCACCAAGGCCAGGGCCGGGCGCCAACGCCGGGCTCTCAAGCAGCCCTCCAGGATGTAGGAGCACATGCCCGTGTCCATCGGAAAGGCAGGACAGGGAAGCAAGCTGTTCATGACAACGGGCCACGCCTTGCTCTCCACGCACTTATCCACCAATTGGCATGCAAGTGGCTTGTCAAGCGAATATACACCCTCCGCGCTCAGTTGTTGCAGGACTTGAACACACGTTCCCACATGTCCTCCTTCTAAGGCTTTTAACATCGCTGCCCGCGCTGGTGCGTCATCAGGCAATATTTGCCTCAGATGTTTGACCACTGTGCCAGATGATGCAGGGCTCTGCCGCAGAATAACCTGCTGTGGACGGGCGCGCTGTCCGAGAGCGACTCCCTTGTTTACACCAGTCGGTGCACATCGCCATCCTGCCTGACTGTTTTCTGCAGATTTCAATGTCTGTGAAAGAGTGGAGGACGGTGGCGCCCAGCTTCTTCTCGTGCGGGGCTTCGCATTGATGCTTGTCACAATTTCAGCGCGCGACTTGGCCTGCAAGTATTTACGCTCCTTCCCGCCAGCACCTCCTGTGATGGGACGAACGCTGCTACAATTTCCAATGCTGCAGCTGTGGGAACTGCAGCTACCGCCAAGAGCTTTTCCTTTGTTAGCAAGCCGTGGTACCGAGGCGCATCGTTGCATTCCCCGCGGGGAACCCCCTCGATAGGAGTTTCGACTCCACTTGCCTACAGCCCTCAATTCCTCTCCCAGGAGTAGTGACCTAGGAGCCGTGGGAGGAAAATATTGGCTTAGAGACATGCTTTAACGGGCCTGGCAAGGAAGAAACATAATGAATTGCGCCCAAGGTCAAAGCACGCCGCAAAGGACCGTTATTAGGGAGCATGGCTGTGGCTTCTCACGTCCCGGAAGCAAGGGTCTGGGTGAAGCTAGAGCGCCTTGAAGGGCGGCGCGAGGAGCATGCGGGCGCACATGCGCGTTCCCCGACGCGCGGCTTTACACGAGGTTTCGGTCATCGACCCTCGTAGCTTGAGCTAAACATCGTTAATTTATGGAAGAAAACCGCAAGATTGTGGTTCTGAGTGGTTTTGTGGCCCTTTTTCCGTGCCCGCGATCCCATGTGACCCCCTTGATCGACTCGACAGTTGCCGTCTCGCTGATTTTGAGCACTCTTACTTAGAGACACTTCAGTCTTTATGCGCGTCGAAAGCCACAATCCGTCTCACGTCTACTATTCTGTATTTGCAGGTGCGTAATTTACAAGCTGTGAAGGTAGCGGATCAAATTTTTGCTTGAGGCTTGGGCCTCCATCCTTGATCTCGTTAGCACTGCCGCCCATGTCAAAGATCACCGGGACGCGGCTGTATCGACAACAAATGCCTCACAATCACATGGATGAGGGCATTTCGAGGCTTCCTGGTAAGCAAATACGTATGAATGGGAGGCTTGTACTCCGGCAGCTCCACATGAAAAAAGACTAAAAGTGAACTCCGTACTTTCTCGAGATCTCCTTGCAAATGCTCTGCAATGTTTCATGCATCGTTGTAATTCATACAATGACCAGAGCTCCTCGATTTACCCGACGACTAGGTAACGATGAATCTCTAGCAATAATTCCTATCGTGAAAGGTCGACCACGTTTTCCTTTAATGGCGCTGCAGTTTACTATGGACGAGGACGAGAACTCTGATGAAAACGACGTCGACGGCAACCTGACACGGGGAAGAGACTGGGGAGACGACAAGTACGAGGCGATATCGAGTAATTATATGGATGGATTCCAAGACGGTGTGGCATGCCGAGCACTAGTTATTCACCCCTCCAAGTGCAATGGCAATTTCTTGCACAAGGTACGTGTGAAAAACTATAAATTTGATGGTGGGTGAAAGAGCAAACTGTTACGCTGCTGACTGCTCACACCTCGTTCGACTACACCGTTTGCAGGATTATCTCGCGGGCGGACATTGTCCACGTGCCACCATGGAAACTCTACCGCAAGACACCATAAAGCAGATCCTCCGCTTTCTGCCCGCACCGTCTCTGCTCGTCTCGGAAATGGTTTGTCGCCTTTGGCGCGACTTAGCAAGCACGGATGATGCCCACTGGGAGGTGAGTGATGGGTCAAGAGGGCCCCGAGGCCGGGTCCAATCTCTTATACAAGTGACACCCGTGCGTCATTTCGGGCCTTCATGCTCTTTCTACCTACAGTCTCAGCCCTGTTAATGTTCGATCCCAGATCAGCTCCACCGCAACAAGCTTAATGTACTCTGTCTGATCCCCGTGTTATATCAACATTTTACGTAACCACAGGACTTGTGCAAGCGAACGTACGGTCTTTCGCCTGAAAATTTCTCGCCGCCGCCGGATCCGGTGAAGCTCCTCTACATGCTCACATATTCCTCCCTTTCTGAGATTAAATATGGTTCTAGTGGTACAGGATCCGGGCGCATGGGAAGATTGGGGTTTTTGTTTTGATTCTCGACAGGATGAGGTGGAGGCAGCTGGTCCTCATAAATTTCGATACAGAGGTTGCACTGGCGAGCACAAACAGTATTTTCGTGAGTTTTTTTTTGGGTAGCGTATCTGATGAGAAGATTTGTGCCATGTTGAATTGCTCGTTGTAAATTAGGAGAAGGAGAGGAGAGGAGGGACGAATCCACACACATGTAAAGAGTGAAATCTCTTCTTACCAAACAAAACACAAATCTGCAAGCCCTTAAAAGAAAGAATTCGCGGTTTGGAGAGAATCTTTCCCGTTGAGCGGGATTGTCGTCTCTGCATGCAGCCTCTCAGGCGTGCCTGCCGCAATCCATTTGTCCGGCCCATGTCAGCTCTGGGCTGCCCAGACCAGGTTTGCCACGACATTGGAATTCTGGTGTCGACCTGACATTTGTCGCCCCTTTTTCAAAGTCGACATTTGTCGCGACTTTTTGAGCATTCGCATTGGGAATGTATGGTGATTCTTGCATTAAAAGATGTGCATGTACTCGTTAGACAAGTCAGAAAGGAAAGTAGAGGAGATTATTTGGTCAGGTGTCCTCCATCTCGCCACCCACGGTCTCAGCCACCGCCTGGCCCGCTGCCACTGAAGAGAGGAGACCCAGCGCAAAAAAGGCTTCGTCACTCCCTTTTACGTCCCGATCCCTATCTGCCCCCATCTCCACCACATCCTGGTCTTCCTCCTGGTCATTTCCCTTTCTGTCCAGGTCCCAGGGGCATGTCCTTTCAAACCATGCCATAACACTAGGGTGCCAGAGTCCCCCCCACCCTCAAACACGCAATCCCACCCTGTGCAGGGCTACACATGTACTCAGAATACTTAACGGAAGCCATGGCATGACAAATCCAGTGTGTTGCCGCAGACAACAAGCTACAAATCTAAAAATATTGAATGCTAACACGAAAATACGATTTGTGTGTGGAAGAGTCGATCGGGAACGGTGTAAAACTTTTAGGGCAGAGTTGTTAAATTGAAAGCGATCAAAACATCGGCAGAAAAAACATCCATCGGGCATGAAAGGCAGAGGTGATTTTGGACGGAACTGAAGATGAAAAACCAAGGAGTGACAAGGCGGCTGGAAGCGAGATTGCAGTCCTGCAGACGGCACAGACATGATTCAGCCACGTTTCAGCATGAGGCTCAGGCTCAGGCTCAGGCTCAGGCTCAGGCTCAGGCTCAGGCTCAGGCTCAGGCTCAGGCTCAGGCTCAGGCTCAGGCTCAGGCTCA
>NW_005803920.1:0-1476 GCF_000240725.1 Microchloropsis gaditana
TCCCTCCCTTCCTCAGCCATCCGTCTGAGCCTGGCCTCGTTCGACGAGCACCGCGAGAAAGTCATCAAAGGCTGCAGAGACGTGCAGAAGGACAGCAAGAACGCAATCTACTCCACCCACCGCGGCGATTATGCCAAGAGCCACGCCCTCCTCCACAAGGCCCGGGAACAGATGACGCACACCCTCCTCCCCTCCCTCCGCCTCCACCCCTCTCTTCGTCGGTCTGGGTCCATGGAAAGCGCCATGGAAGAATACGCCGAAGCCGCCCTCTTTTTGGCGTGGCGGGAGGAGCAACGGTTGGCCCTCCGGGGGGAGGTGGAGGGCGGGGGGAAGGCGGGACGGAGGGCGGGGGGAAGGCGGGACGGAGGGCGGGGGGAAGGCGGGACGGAGGGCGGGGGGAAGGCGGGACGGAGGGCGGGGGGAAGGCGGGACGAAGGGCGGGGTAGAGGCGGACGTCCGGTGGAGTACATTGGTGGACTCGTCGATCTGACCGGGGAGATCGGGCGGTTTGCCGTGACGCGCGCCACCGCCCGGGACAAGGAGGCTGTGGACACTTGCCTGGAGACGGTTTTGTATTTGGTGGGGGAATTGCTCCAGATGCCCTTGCCGGGAAAAATCCACAAAAAAATGGAGGGATTGCGGAACAACCAACGGAAACTCGAGACCTTGCGGTACGAATTGGCGTTGACTCGGGCGGGGAAAGGACGGGTGGCGGGGATTGAGGGCGGGCGGGAAGGAGGGGAGGAAGGTCATGGGGGAAAGGAGGAGGAGTGAGAGGGAGGGGAGGGAAGGAGAGAGGGAGGGAGGAAGGAAGGGAGGGAAGAAGGAAGGGAGGGAAGGAAGGAGATGGGAGAATAGCGAGCGAGGGAGAAAGGCGAAGGGAACAAAGCGTTATGTGTCCGCGGGGGGAGTGGGGGGGGGAGGCAAAGGAAGCCTCGGCGACGGCCTCTGGTAGAACCCGAAGGAGGGAAGCAGGGAGGGAGAGAGGGAGGGTGGGAGCGCGGAAGGGAAGGAAGGAGGGAGAGAGATTAAAGCTGCCAAATATCTCTTCCCTCGGACCCGAATGGCTGGCCGTAAAATACATGCTGGCATTGCAATATAGGCGGGCATTATAGTATATACTAATTTGCTTTGACAACTCATTGCCGCCCCTAACCCCTCCACGCGTACTGTGCTTGCCCTTCCACGGTCCCTCTCCCTCAGCCCTTTGCCAACCTCCCAGTCGCTTATCCTCGCTTTCCCCGCCCGCTACACCCTTGATCGACCATGCTTTTTCTCCTCCTACCTTCACAAGGGTCCGCAGGGCCCGCATATAGACAAGCACCTACCATCCCCGTCTCCGGAGTTCTCCCGCTCAAGAAAAATCAAAACATGCAGGGCATGGCCCTTCTCCTTCTCTTCCTGCTCTTCCTCCTCCTCCTCCTCGTCCTTTCCCCCCTCCTCCTCCTCCTCCACCACCTCCTGATCAGGAAATGA
>NW_005803920.1:5143-6065 GCF_000240725.1 Microchloropsis gaditana
CGCTGAGCTTAGTGTTGGTGGTCTCGCTGGTTTAGTCACGTATGCAGAGAATTTCTCGTTTTTGCACGAAAGTGTGAGAGTGTGAGTGCCTGGAAAGCAATTCATGTGGAAGGCCCGTGCGCTTCTCCAAACCGAGAAAGGGGCATCCCCGAGCCACCCAGCCAGGACATTTCGTTCTTCGCTTTAAATTCCCCTTTTTCCTCTTCCTTTATTCATCCACCCACGTCCACGCACGGACATGGCCGTCCCAACCGCCACTCAGAAGTACTTGCGACGGTATGCACGGTGGATGAACTTTCTCGTGTCCACCCCCCTTTCCACTCAGATCAAGCCAGCTCAAGGCACGCACATAGTCCGCATGCCTTCCACATGACGGTGGACTTGCTAATTTCTGATTCTCTCCTTCCTGTCCAGCTTTTACGCGCATCCCCGTCACCACCCCGTCGTCCCCCCCCGAGGCCAACAGGAACTCAGAGCTCGCTCCCGGTCCACACGATGCCGGTGCCAAGGCGTTCGTCCTAGTCTGATGCATTCTATACCTCTGCGACGGTAGGATCGAAGCCTCGTTGCTTCTTTCCACGCCTCGTCTTCTTCCTCCCCGGCCTCTGCACTTCGCTTCCCGGGGTAGCAGCCGTAGATCCAAAACCTCCACAGACCCGTCGTCGAACCCGACGCAGAGCGCCCACTCCCCTTCCCCTGCTCCCCATTTCAAATTCAAATTCGAAATCAAAGTCAACTTCTCCAACGGGCCCTCGGCCACCCCCTCCAGACCCGGTGGCGGGGAGGGTCCCGGGGGTAGGGTGGTCGGGGGGGAGGAAGAGGAAGGGAGGGAGGACGCATTACCCCCCCACGCCAAAGCCAGGGGAATTTGAGGGTGGGCATCGACCAAACGCAAGGATTCTCCCTCCATGCGGGTATCCCA
>NW_005803920.1:8838-9622 GCF_000240725.1 Microchloropsis gaditana
CTCCCTCCCTCCCTCCCGGGCCGGAAGGGATCGTTTTCGAGGATGTCTCCTTTGCGTACGGCCCGCACCAAATTTTGAGAGAATGCTCGTTTAAAGTACCTTACGGGCAGACCGTGGCGGTGGTGGGGCCCTCGGGATGTGGGAAATCGACACTCTTGCGCCTGTTGTACCGCTTCTATGACGTGGACGGCGGAAACATTCAGGTGAGAGGGGAGGGGGGGAAATCGAGGGACGGGTGGGAGGCAGCGAAGGACAAAAGGAAGAAAGAAAGGGAAGGGGGGGGGCGTACTAAGGGTATCCGTCGCACCTTAAGTGCATGTGGGGAAAGGCCCATGGTGGAGAGGGAGGCTGTGGGTTGGGGGGGGGGCATTCCCAACCGTCGTTTTTCCAGACCGTTGGCCCCTTGCCGTCTTGATCACTTTTCTTGTGGCTTGGAATGGCCCTGTGGTACATGGACGACGTGGCAATTCGGCCTTTGTCGTCTCAGGAGGCTACAGACCCGTCCTCCCCCTCCGTAAAAGCATCCTTCTTACATTCTGCCACGTGACTTTTCCCTCCCGTTTGCCTTTCTCCGCTTCTCCTTTCTGCCTTCCTGCCAGATCAATCACCAAGACATCCGTGACGTCCCCCTTCCCTCCCTCCGCCGGGCTCTGGGCGTGGTTCCTCAAGATACTCTCCTCTTCAACGACACCATCTACTACAACATCCACTACGGCAATTTACTTGCCACTCGGGCGGCCGTAGAAACAGCGGCGCGCAAGGCCCAGATCCACGAAAGCATTCT
>NW_005803920.1:9632-10259 GCF_000240725.1 Microchloropsis gaditana
GGGAGGGAGGGAGGGAGGGAGGGAGGGAAGGAGGGAAGGCTGGGTGCGCTCCTCCTCATCCTCGCCCGTGTTGGTCCCTTTCCTCCCTCCCATCCTTCCCCGCACCGACAGGTACGACCAGTCCCTCCGAGAGTTCCAGGAAGCAGGGTTGAAGACCCAAACCTCCCTCTCCCTTCTGAACGCGGGCCAAAACGCGATTTTCTCCCTGGGCCTGTCCTCCATTATGGTCTTGACCGCCCTCGACATCCAGGCCGGGCTGGCCTCGGTGGGCGACCTGGTGCTTGTCAACGGCTTGCTCTTCCAGCTGAGCATCCCTCTTTTTTTCATCGGGTCGATTTACCGGTGAGGGTATGGGGTCAGGTGGGGGAGGAGGAGGCGTGAGCATTCGATGGTGTTTCACTTCCTCTGCATGTAGAAGTTCTCTGGGGGATATGCCTGTGGAGAAGTTCTCTGGGGGATATGCATGTGGAGCCTCTCTTCTTTTGCAACATGCTACGTCATGCATGCCAAGCATACATATACAAATCAATTCCCTCGACAAAATCGGGACTGAAGCCCCGCTTTTTCTTCCTTACAGGGAGGTGCGCCAGGCCCTGGTGGACATGGAAGCCATGTTCGACCTGAAAG
>NW_005803920.1:10269-11734 GCF_000240725.1 Microchloropsis gaditana
CCTCCCGCCCTCGCCAGGCCAAGTCCGTGACGTGGTCACGGTGCGCCTGCCAGCTCGACATGGGCTGCACGATGTCCATTCCGACCCTCCAGACCTTGACGAGGCAGTCCCAGCCGCCCGTCGCAAGCTTTCCATCCCCTCCCTCCTCGCGCCCGGCCGCCACCGCGGAGACGATGTCGTCATGGTCAGTCAAGGTGGTGAGGGGAACGAGCGTGACTGTTTCCTCCACCTCTATGTCTGAACTGTGAAGGTTTTCCCCCCCTTTGCGTCCCACCTTGTACACCACGACGTCCCCATTGTCCTGGCCAGCCGCTAAGAGATGAGGTTCATGAGGACTCGACCCGTTGCATGCCGCCTGAGTAGCACCGCACCAGGCCAGAGCTGGAATACCGTACGTCGTGCTTTGTACGTGCATGCGAGTGAGAGTCAGGGGGGGGGGAGAAGGGGGAGTGTCGGCGGTGGTTGTGGAGGACGGCGTGGCGAGGTAGAGGGTAAGAGCACCGTTCCACGTCTTGCCCTCTAAACGGGACGAAGCTACGGCAACAAGATCGTCATGGACGCACAGATCACAAATCTGTACCGTTTGCATGCGCGTAACAGTGTCGAGTCAGCACCGCATCCAAAAAACACAATTTATTCTGTAGCTACGAAGAGAGGGGAGGGAGGAGGTCGGGATGATGGTATTTAGCACCACTGGCAACGTACCTGTCCGTCGATGGACGTGTCGCCTTGTAAAGTCACGGGACGCAGCATGAATACCACGCTCTGGTCAGTCCTAGCTGTGCTATGGGAAAGAGATTTTGAGAAAGGAGGGAAACAAAAAAGACCTAACCCTGGGCTACTGTGAGAGCCGGCTGCTGAGATCTCCCCCTTTCTTGCAACTCACGATCTCCCCAACACACAAACTTAGTACAGCCATCCTGGCGCCTGGATTTCAACGACCCCTCCTTGCAGCACATTTACGCCACTTCGCATTCCTCCGTCCTAACACCACGTCTTTGTTCCTCCTGGCCTGCCCGTCTCATCCTCCCTCCCTCCTCCACTCGCTCGCCTTCCGCCCCACTGCCAAACCTCTTCACCCCTTCACAAATCCTCAACTTTTCTGTTCCCAACGGTTTCTTGGGACGTCCAGCAGTCTTAGCAGCACTCTTGCTAATTACAGTGGTCCTTGGCGCCTTCTCCTGTCCATTTCAGGAGGGCTCAACCCCAAACATACCTTGTCAAGCCGCCTCTTTGCCAGTAGCAGCGGCAGCAGTGACACCAGCTGTAACAAAAGCGAAATGCCATTTACGTCTGAACTCGTCCAGTCCATGCAAACGGGCAACGCCGCGGACTTTGCGGACATGCGGGAGGTGTTGGAGGGACAAGAGATCAAATTGCAGGCGTTGAACCCTCTCATTCGGAAGCTGCGGACCGAATTGGCCTATGCCATCCACGAGCTTCACGAAGGGGCTACAGAGGTCTC
>NW_005803920.1:11744-13777 GCF_000240725.1 Microchloropsis gaditana
CCCCCCCCCGTCGTCGTCCAATGCATAGATCAACGTGCCATCCGACAACCCCGGTGCCTCAGCTTACCTCCCTCTCCCTCACCTCCCCACTCATCATTCAGGCTCAGCACGATTCAGGACGCGGACAAAATCGTCGTGCTCGACCAAGGACGGGTGGTGGAGGAAGGAAGCCATCAGGAGCTTCTCGCCAGGGGGGAGGGAGGGAGGTACGCAGAGCTCTGGGAGATGCAACAGAAGCACCATGCCGTGCGGGGAGGGGGAGAGGAAGAAGAAGCGGAGGAGGAGGAGGAGGAGGAGGCGAGGCGGTTGAAGCGAAAGGCGGCGTATGACGTCAGATTGAGGGGCAATGATGGCAGGAAAATATAAAGTGGTGGGATCCACGAACGATTGGAGTGGGAGGCGAGGCTTTGGAAGATAGTATTAGAGCGGAGTGGGAGTATCCGATGGAAGGGGGAGGAAGGGGGGAAAGGAGGAGGAGAGGAGGGAAGGGAGGCACCACGTCGAAGGAAGGAAACGCTAACCAAGGGGATTGGCTTTGGTCATGAAGATCTGCAGCAAAGGCTTGATGCTTGTCCACGAGCATTACGAGAGACAACGTGTCGTGGTGAACGTCTCATGTATATGCGCCACTTGGGGCTATTTTTTCTTCACATCCGCTGATTTGTTCCTTTTTTATTCCCTCCCTCCCTCCCTTCCTTCTTCAACAATACGCACGTATCGTCTCCCGCAACACTTCCACATCATACGCGCTCGTAAAAACACACTGACCCAACGCGCCTTTCAACAATATCAAGCGTAACACCCCGTCGCTCACTTTCTTGTCCAAACTCATCGTCGCCTCGAATTTTTCCAAATCCATCCCACTTTCTTCCGGCAAGGCCACCGGCAACCCCGCCCGTTGTAAAAGGCCGACCGTACGGCTATACACCTCCCGGTCCACCCACCCGAGCCGCACGGACATGTCGACCGCCATCACCATCCCCAGACTGACCGCTTCCCCGTGCAACCACTTGCCGTAGCCCAAGCCGGTTTCCACCGCATGCCCAAATGTATGCCCCAGATTCAATGTGGCACGAATCCCGGCCTCGCCTTCCCGCTCGTCCAAGGCCACGATCTCCGCCTTATTTTCACAGGAACGCTTGATCGCGTGGCCGAGGGCAGCCGGTTCGCGGGCCAGGAGTTTCTCCATGTTGTCTTCCAGCCAGCAGAAGAGCTCGGGATCGCTGAGAAAGAAAGGGAGAGAAAAAAAGAGGCGGAGCAGCGGGGTGGGGAGAGAATAGTACACGTCAGCTCCACGAGATGCATGGTCCATATTTATGCAAACGAAGGATCGAAATAAAAAGGAAGAAATACGATTAATTTGACAGCGGAGCCCTTCCTAGGTATGGCAACCAGGGGGGTCGGGTTGCACCCTTTCTCGGATGCTTTGTGGACGACATCAGGGGGTGGGTAGGGAAAGGGAGAGGGAGGGCTGGGGCGTTCCCATCCAATGCCCGCCCCTCGGTCCATGCATTCACACCACGTTCTCTGTCATGACAAGACAGTGCAAATACGCGGACGAGCTCGGTATAAAGGTGCAGAGGAGCGAAAAAGGAGGCATGAGGCCAGAGGAGAAATAGCTAAATAGCTTTCTCAATGCGACAGCGTACGGGAAGAGACGAGGGATGTTCGGGAAGAGACAGAGGCCGCACAGGGGGGAGAAGCCAAGGAAGATGCTTAACAAAGAGCGCGGCCGAATAAAAACAACAAATGAAGTGAAGAAAGAGGAAGCACAATACAAGGAAAGGGAGGGAGGACGCACCGAATCAGCCCGTATTTGACGATTTCGGCGATGCCCGAGGCTAGTTCCCGGTCAGGTAGGGTGCTGAGGGTATCGGTGTCGATGATGACGCACTGAGGCTGATAGAAGGCTCCGATCATGTTCTTACCTAGCTTGTGGTTCACGGCTGGATTTGGGCAAGGAAGGAGGGAGGGAGGGAAGGAGGGGAGGGAGAAAGAGAAGGACAGGTTAAGGAAGAAGCCTTGCAGGATCA
>NW_005803920.1:13787-14563 GCF_000240725.1 Microchloropsis gaditana
TCCACCATGGCCATCAAGGTCGTGGGGACTTGGATAAAATTAATCCCCCGCTGGTAAATCGCTGCGGCAAATCCAACCATATCCCCAATTACGCCCCCCCCAAGAGCTACGAGGGTGCTTTTCCGGTCCAATTTGGTAGAGAGGGCGGCGTCCATGATCAAATTTAGCGTGGGCATGTCTTTGTAAGCTTCCCCGTCGGGCAGGACAAGGGAGTCCCCTGGTTGGATGGAAGGGGACTGGGCGAGGATATATTCGGCCGTGCTCAGGTAGAGGGGACCTACGCGCTGGAAAAAGAGTAGAAGGGAAGGAAGGAGGGAGCGATGAAGGGCATGTCAAGCATGCTTTCAGAAGACTCGATATTGGGACGAAAATTTATGGGACTACCCATTCACGTACGTCATTGGTCACCACCATGCAGCGTTTGCCGGTCACGTGCTGCGTGAGTAGATTGGGTTGTTTTAGCAAGCCAGGTCCGATGTAAATTGGGTAAGACCTATCACCCAGGCTGACGTGCACCGTTTCCATCGTCGACACGGCCGATGTACTCGTAGAGCTTGCCATCGTGATAACTTGGCCTCGGGAGAAGGCGTGGGTCGGTGGCGAGCACGTAAGGAATGTTCTTGAAGGGAGGAGGAAAGGTTGACATGAGGCACTGAGGGAGGTGAAGAGGAGGAGGCGGAGGAGAGGAGGCATCCGTACCGCCACCGACGCGTCAGCGTGGGATCTCCTGTGCCATGCAATGGAGAAATATGTACGCAATGAAGGATGACAACGTG
>NW_005803920.1:14573-18957 GCF_000240725.1 Microchloropsis gaditana
AAGGATGGGGGGGGGGGACCGGCGCGCGTCCATTGATGTGGGATGAGGAGCATGCCTGCGTAACGGAATATGTAATTGAAGGGGGATGGGAGAGTCTTTGTGCGGGCATGTGCGTGTGTAGGTGATTGTGGGCGTTGGTGGTTGGTGGGGGGACGAGGGGGAGGGAAAGGAGCTGGGAGGGATAGGGAGCGCCAACGTTCTGATGATGATGCGCCTGCCGAGCTTTTCGATCCTTCTATTCTGGGATCTATCCATTTTTCTTCCTCTCTTACTGACTATTCCATTCTGACCATTCCATTCTCAGTACCAGGATGCCTATGTACGGGGAGAGATCAAAGCACAACGAGGAGGCAACGCGCTCGGGCTCCCCCCCTCCCCCCCGCCCTCCGCCTCTCCCTCCTGCTCCTCCACTCCTCCCTCCCAGGCTTCAGCCTCGGACGCCCCCTTTTTCTCGCCAAGTCCCTCTGTTGGTGTCTCCCCTCCTCCGTCGCCCTTTGTTCCTGCTCCCCCCACCGCCTTCACGGACACGGAGGGTTCGCTGCCCGGAGGGGTCACCTTGGGGAAGAGGAAAATGGGCCAAGGCCCGGAAGAAAAAGGGGTCGCGCCGGTGTCGCCTTCCGAGGTACGGAAGGAGGGCTGGTGCGTGGGTGAGAAGAACTTTAAGGGGAGAGAGAGGGAGAGGAAGGGAAGGGTTGTGATTTGTTTCCTTGTTACGTCATTCTCACCCATCCTTCTTCCTTGTCGTCACTTACATTTTTCTCCTATTTCCAACCCACTTTCCCTTTAACTTCAACCAATCAAGTCCCACTTCCAAATCTGCTTTGTTCTTCTTCCCCTCGAGCCCATCTCGCCCTCCTTGCCTCCCTCCCTGCGTCTTCCCTTCCTGAACGCCCCCCCCGCAGCTCCTCCCCGCCTGGTGCGAACAACCGCCAATGCAACAGTCAGGAGTATCAAGATCTTCGTCGCCGCTCGTCTCCAGCTGGAGTCAGCAGCTTTTCTCGACCTGTCTGTGTGGGTGCATTGTTCGTTGCCCTTTCTAAAAGCTTCCCCTTCTCAGTCTTCTTCTTCTTCTTCTTCTTTCTCTCCCCTTCAAGTGAGGGAGGAGGGCGACCGGGGAAGAGAATCTCAGAGAAATCTCGGTCAAGGAATTGTTAAAAAGGTTGTAACGGGAGCACCACAAGTAAAAGAGACAGATGGAGGCAAGACGCGGAATGGATCTGTAAAGGGGAAGGATAGTGATTTGATGACAGAGGGGAAACGACAGGGCCGACGCGTCATCCTGGACGACGCCTTGACGCTTGGAGATGTGATAGAGTATTTCTGGAGCTTGAACGTCAGCGAGGAGTTATGCTTGTACTACACTGTGCGGACACTGGGAATGGCGGGACGTTTTTGGTGAGGAGAGGGAGGTTAAGGGAAGGAAAACGGAGGGTGGAAAGGAGGAACAGTATGTTGTGGAGAGCAGTGTATGGATTAATCTGTGTCCATGACATCCCAATAATGTATCCACATATTTATGTAAGGGTGATCTGTGTATAAACAAAGAAATATGTAGACGAGCTGAAACACTGCGCTTCGCGTCCGTTGCGCGTATCTTTTCTCGGGGAAACGTTTCTCTCAAATATTGAAATTGAAATTGAAATTGAAACCGTCCGAAGCCACATTTGCCGCCCCCTTCTCATCGGACACGTACATGCAAAGTATGCCATAATTCCATATATGAGCATAACATTCCATATATGAGCATAAAAACCCATGCATGCGTGCGAAAATGTGAGTATTTACAGTGAATTGGCGAATGTTGACGCCAAACACACTCTCTGGAGTCAGTATGTCGACGTAGCGTCGAGTTGCCATACGTTTCTCCCGAAGAAAGGCGCACCCCTATTTGAATCATAAAATGGGCCACTTCATTCGCATCTTCTTTCTTATAGACCTCGTCTTCTTTCTGCGTGAGAGAAGCGATATGTTGTTGTTGTTATTATTATTGAATGGGATATCTGTCTTGTTCGTTGAATGGAGGCGTTTGCGTCGGATGCAGGGGAATGGGACAGGATATATGCCGCAAGCCTCGAGCTGCGACAAGTTGATGTGTGCGTGTGTGAGATGTCATCTCATGACTCGACTTGAGATGATTGTCCACGGAATGGAAGAAATGGCAGTAGGTGAGATAAATCGACTGAAGGGCAAGTATGTCAAAAACAAAGTATTTGGAGCATGGACTGAATGATGGGCGAGTGAACGAGGACCCGCGTGTTTGTGGAAGGAGAATGTTGCAGTAAACAAAAATTGCTCGGTCGTTAAAAAGATATATTCGGCGCACATGTCAAAAAAAGAGAGTGAAGCAACGACTTGGATTCGCAGTCTGTGGCCAAGGTCGTAGCACCAGAGAGAGAGTCACTGTTATTTATTAGTTTATTTACGATTGGCTTGCCGTCCTGATGGAATTCAAAGGAGAAAGAAGCATAGGATAGAAAAACCGCAGCAAAGATAGAAAGCTTCTCCTCGTTACAAAAGTCGTCTTTGCCCACTTCGGTGCTTTGACGATTTTGCTCCGCGACGCATCAGGCACCAACTACAGCAGCCACTGCAGCCATTTTAGCTGCCATTCTAGGAGCATCACAGGGCCCTTACAGATTATGTTTCTACTGAGAGAATCCTGTTTCTTGCTTTCCTATGCTAGCTGTTGTCTACCGGTAGTGAAAGGAAAGTCCATACACTTAATCTTTCTAGGCACCAGGACAATAACAAAGCCTTGCCTTAAAGCTCTTCAAGTTTCTTTATTTAAGATGGATTCAGCGCAGAGGTCAACGGTACGCGACAATTGACTTTCTTACGGAAGTTACAACATCGTCAGGCGCCAAGAAAGAAGAAGCAATTCGATGACAAACACGCATGAAATATGGTTCAAGACACGAAGTATGTCCATAAATTGAGCCACGTTGTCCTGAGTACTCATTGTATTGACATGCGTATTGTAAACGAGGCCCTGTTGTCGATCAGACGCTGCAAGTAGGAATCGGACGGGGAGAGCATGGGCCAACCGCAAGCAAAACCGCACAACAACAAGTAACTCTGTAGACGGCAGCCATTCTTTCACTGGACGACAGAGCTCGTCGTAGGAAGGGACTATTTTGGTCGCCCCTGTCTATCTGCTTATCCTCCGTTGTACCGGCCCGTAATGCTAATAGACGAGAAGCTTGCAACGGCCCACCGCTGCCGTCTCTGCCTTGTCCGGAGACGAAGCCAGCCTCTGTACGTCCATGTCTTCCACAGCCCGGGCAAACGCTACGTTCCCCTTTCCCTCACTTATCCATTGCCCTGATTTCCACAGCCTTGTCCACCATGTTACGGAGGGGCGTGTCGCTTGTCCGGGCGCAGCACGTATTATCTTGGCCGGCAAGATTACAACCTCCCCTCCCCCCGCGCTCTGCACTACCACGCTTGTATAGTTACTGCCACAGTTGCCACCGCCCCAACACTCCAAGCTCCTCACTACGCCTCCTGCTACGTGCCATTTCTACATCTTCCAAGTTGCCCTCCCACGCGCCTTCCCCTTCCTCGTCCCCATTGCCCCCCTCCCCGCAGAAAGGAGAGAAGAGCTCGCAGAACGAACGTGCCCGCAATCTCCGCATCCTTAAAACGCTGGGAAGGCATTTGTGGCCTTCCACCAGTCTTCATCCCGATGCCACCTCTCTCAAAGCCCGCGTCGTGCTCTCCATGGGTCTTCTTGTTTCCTCTAAGCTCATCACCATCCAAGTCCCCTTTTTGTTCAAGGACATCGTGGACAAATTGAACGTGCCTCCCGACGCATTCTTGACCGGGGCGGTCGCGCTCCCCCTATCCTTGCTGGTAGGCTATGGGGTGGCTCGAACAACGGCCACCGCTTTTCAAGAGCTCCGAAACGCCGTCTTTGCCACCGTGGCCCAAAAAGCGATCCGGAAAGTGTCCCGGGATGCATTCATTCACTTGCACGACTTGGAGTTGGACTTTCATTTGAATCGGAGCACGGGGGCGGTTTCTCGGGTGATAGACCGAGGCGGGCGGTCCATCAATTTTGTCCTGTCTGCCCTGCTTTTCAACATCGTCCCCACCGCCTTGGAAATGGGTTTGGTGGCCTACATCCTGTCGGTGCAATGCGGATGGAAGCACGCGGGTGTGGCTCTGGGCACGGTGGGTGCCTACACCGTCTTCACCATCCTTATCACCCAGTGGCGGACCCAGTTTCGGAAGGACATGGTCAGGATCGAGAACGAGGCCTCCGGGAAGGCGGTGGATTCCTTGTTGAACTACGAAACGGTCAAGTACTTCGGGAACGAGGAGCACGAGGCGGACAGGTAGGGAGGGGAGGGAGCAAGTGAGGGAGGGAGGGAGGGAGGGAGAG
>NW_005803920.1:20707-21233 GCF_000240725.1 Microchloropsis gaditana
TTGATCTTCGCCATTTCCTTGGCCGCCCTGGCCCGCACTTCCTTCTCCAATTTGGACAAGCGATCGTCCGGTATCACCGCCCCCGTTCCTACTTCCTCCCCGCCCCCCTCCTTCCCCTCGCTCCCCCCCTCGCAGACCTCCAGGGTTTGGATCTGCGTCACGTTCAAAAAATGCAAGGGGTAGCCGCTTCCGTTGCTGGTTTGCCGGGAGGCTGGCATGGCATCGCCTGCACAGGGGATGGGGAGGGAAGGGAAGAATCAGCGAAAGCAGAGGTTCGAGAAGCTTCGGCGTGCCTCATCGAAAGACGTGAGACACACGAAGGTCTCGTCACGCCAGAGATTTTTCTGGATGCATGCAAACGGGGGTGCTTTCCATCACTGTCATCGAAGGCGGGGGGAAGGCCGCGATGACCTCCCGGGAGGGGAGGAAGGAAGGGATGGATCCGTGCAGGGAGGACAAGCACCTTTTTGCCCTGCAGCCCTTGGTACCCTTTGCGCCTCTGAGAGCCTCCTGATCGTCTTCAAAG
>NW_005803920.1:21564-23345 GCF_000240725.1 Microchloropsis gaditana
CTGCGGAGTGTGCCTATCCTTCCCTCCCTCCCTCACTCCCTCTCTCCCCCCCCCTCCCTCACTCCCTGCCTCTCTCCCTCCTTCCCACCTGTGGTACCCGCTCCGGCCAGGCGAATGACCAACGTGCTGGTGCTCTCACACAAGGCATGCACACGTCCTTGCAAGACTTCGCCTCCCACCGTCTTCACTTTCACGTAGTCTTGCGTCGACAAGGTTAGCTTCGTCGTTCCCGAAGCCATCCCTTGCCTGCCCAAGGAAGCGCGCTCCGTGAAACCCTCTGCAATCACTCCACTGCTGCACCGATGCAGGCAAAAAAGAGGCCTAAATGAAGGTCAGACGAAGGAGGATGCGATAATTTGTGTGGGTGCACCCCCGTACTTTAGCGCCTTCCTGTCCTTGCTCCTCCTTTCTGCTGAGGGTGAGGGAGAAACGCTTGGTGAGCTTGGCCGCCCTTTCCCCCGTATAAAAATGCCGACATGTCTGACGTCACACTACAAAGCCGTAAGTGATCACTCTGGAAGGCATCGGGAGGCATGCGCCGCTCGCAGGGTCTGAAATGCCCGTCGAGTTTCCGCACCAGAGAGGCTTAGTGTGTCGGGGCTAACGTCCTCGCTCGTGGGTGAGCTCGTTCACAGGGACGGCAACAAGTAACCCTACAATGCGTGTGCATGTCCATTGCCATTGACCGCTGGCTCCATGCCCGTATTGGCAACATGACGCTTGACCTGGCTTGCCATGCTACTCTTTGGCTTTTTAACCACGTTTGGCCTCCGGTCCGTCAGGGGAGTCAATAACCTCCCCACCTACCCCCTTCGCCTCAGACCCGAATGGCATAAAAACCTTGTATGCTTTTAAAGCGTGCGCCTTTATTTGTTGAACACGGATATGTCTCCTACCTAATTCTCAATTTTTGACGTTCAAGTGAAGATTCCTGAGTCCTACGACCCATTGCTTAGCCTTTTTCTTTGATCCTCCTCATTCGACCCCCCCCGTCTGCCCCATAACATTTGTCTTGCTCTCCCCCAGGCAAAATAAATGGACTATTTGGAACCCTACGAAGTGGCAAGGACTCCGATTCCTCTTCTTCCAGATGAAACATTGCTTGTCGTTCCTCCCTCCGTCAGGGAGGATCTCCGATGTCGGATTTGTTGCTCAATCATGAAAGAAGCGAAGGTAAGGGTTCCTGGTGAAACTCACTCGCTGATAGTGTGATCTATTTGTAATGTTTGTGTGGTGTACAAGGATCTAATCATCCTCCTCTTCGTTAAACTGATTTGTTTCCTCATTGCTGTTCTCTCCTCCTCTCCCTTCCTCCTCCTCTCTTCTGTCTTCCTCTCATCCTGCCTCCCTTCTCCCTCCCCTAAACCTCCTTCCTGGCCCTGCACAGGCCCTACGTGGCTGCCTACATCGCTTTTGCAAGGATTGTGGGGAGACGGCATTGCGAAAATCGAGCGAGAGCAAGACGATGAAGCGGACAGGGGCCCAGTGCCCACTTTGTCGCACCAACATCAGCTCCAAGCGTGATTTATAGTAAGAAAGGGGTGGGGGGGATTGGTGGCAGTGTTATTCAAGGGATGCTTTACACCTACAGTGCAAAGATTGTAAAAGCCGTTCACGTCTACTTCTGACGTGAAAGGGTGCTGGGTGTCAATATAGACGCGTGGGGTTCTGTGCCATTGCTGATCTTACCGCGTATTCCACGCAGCGAGGACCCCCTGTTCCACTCTCTGGTGAATCTACTGTACCCGCACGTGGCTGCAGACGAGGAGTCAGATTGCCTC
>NW_005803920.1:24473-27413 GCF_000240725.1 Microchloropsis gaditana
ACTCCAAGGCAATCATCACCTGCGGACTGACCGTCAAAATGTCGCAGCCGCTCAACTGTTTGACTTGCTCGATGCCCCGCAGGCTCGCCGCCATCACGAGCGTCCCCGCCCATCTCCTCATTTTGAACAAGACTTGGATGTCCCGGGCCAAGGTCACGCCCCTCTCCTCTGCACCCTCTTCCTCCTTGTCCTCCTCCCTTCCCTCCCAATCACTCACCCTCCCCACGTAGGGTGCCACGTAGCTGGCCCCCGCCTCGGCGGCGGCATAAGCCTGCACAATGGACGTCACGCCAGTGACGAGACACCTCACCCCTCCCTCCTTCCCGCCCTCCCCCTCCCCCCTCTCCAGCACCTTGGCGGCCTGAATCCCTTCCCAAGATCCGGGTATCTTGATCACCAGGTTGGACAACGGGAGTTGATGCTTGTGGACGCACAAGTCGACAAGGGCTAGGGACTGACGCACGGCGAGGTCGATGTCGAAAGCATAACGAGGATCCAGCTGCACGTACACTCGGGGGAGAGGAAGGGAGGAGGAGGAGGGAGCATGCGGGAGCCGTTTCCAAATTTCGCGAGCAAATTTGGGCGGGACGGCTTCTAACATGTCAGGGATGCCATCGATGCCCAAGGGGAGGTACATCTGTTTGAGGGAGAGGCACCAGGTGGAGGGGAAAAGTAAATCCATTCAGTGGCAGGAGTCCGCAGTCATTCAAGCAGGCTCGCGTGCTGGCTTTTGCATGGACCTGACGGCTCGAGCATATTATTATATTATTATATGCTGTTGCATAGGTAGATAGCACGAAGAATGGCTCGAGCCGACACCGTTGAAAAGAAGTCCGGGTTTCATGTTCTAACCTTTCTCACGTACATTGCAGGCTTCTTCCAACAGATGGAAGTATTCTTCTTTCTGGGCGGCTTGCCAGACGATAGAAGGGTTGGTCGTCACCTCCAGGGTACCCGGAAGATGTGCCAATTGCAAGTAGTCTGCTGTGTCGAGGATGACTTGAGAATGGCAACGGACTTGCGCAAGAAGATTAGAAGGGGTGCGGGAAGAGGAGGTGGCCTTCATGTACATCTTCGAGGCAGGGGAAAAGTAGCGGGTTGTGCGGGCAGGCGGCGGGCCTCCGTGGGAGGGAGAGGGGAAAAACGCACGGGGCCAGGAAAAGGAGGAGGATGGGGATGTCGCCAAGAGAAAGGAGGCTTTTCTCAAAAATCGTTTCAGTTTGGCCATTTCGTGATCAGAATTAAAGGACGTGGCACTCCCTGCGACCAATTTACGGGGGAGAGGACAGGACGGGAAAGGGAAGTGGAGAGGGAGGTTGCCGTGTATCCCAAGGTGTTCATGCCGACAAAAAGGCAGGTACTCCGACCCTTGTACGTGATCAATCTTTTCATAAAAAGTATCATTTAAAAAAATGTCAGGCTTCACTTCAATGAGGGGCAGATTATGCGATTGTTTTGATAAACGGCTCTAGCCTGTGAGGCGTCTCATAAACTTCAGTTCCGGCGATGCCCCCCCTCCATTGTTAGCATCCGAATGGAGGATGTACGCATAAGTTCGTGCATTAAAATAATCAGCTTATTGGGCTTCACTGACTATATCTCAAACTGTATCTTGTCATTCAACATGAGGTTTCATTTTTTCTTTTGCAAGTATACTTTTGCGATGATGCTGAGATGGGATGTTCACTCATCATCGGGGGAAGGGGCAGAAGAAAAGCCCACCAAAAAAATGCCGCTTTAATGCGAGGAAAGCACTCACGTGAGGGATGTATGTGAGGCTATGAAAATGGTAGAGGCAGGCTTAGTTGGATTTTTGGGGCCTCGAAAAAAAATGTCATCTTCTCCTCATGCTTTTTCATCCGACTTTATTAAGGATGAGTCGCGAATGCTAACCAGGCACGAGGCTGCGACAACTTCTTGGAAACCATTTTGTGGGTGTGTGGGAAGGCAGGGTAGCTGCATTCCTGTTGTTAGTGTTTTTATTCCCACCAGGTCTTGATCTAGAAATTTTATCATTTTTGGGGGGGACGAAGAGCCTGACATAGGTTTTCAGAACGCAGTGCGTGTTCCGTCATATCCTATTCGAACGTTGGCGGGGTCGATGGGATGTATCGGATCTTTCTTTTCCACCTCGCAACCCGTCACAGTGTCCCCACAAAGGCTGCAAACATCGTTAGGAGTTAGTAAAGTGACATTGCATGCATTTGGATTAATTTTGGGCGTCCCTGTCCCTCTTTCTTTCCTAAGCCCTAGATTGCTTGCATCGTCGGCCATCCATCTGACTAGATTAGATCCACTTTTCTAAAAAATCACGAAACGCGCAAGACGTGTTTTTTAAAGCCTGTACACGTAAATTACATGAATCTCGGCGCAATGGCTTCTCTTTTTCTCTTCACGCCTCGATTCAGGACAGACAATTTTTCTTTTGTTCTTCGTTTTCCTACTCTGATGACACTGAGAATCTCATAAAGTTTTCCATTTTCCAACATTTTGAAGGAAACAAACTACCCACCACTACCAACAACACCATGCCGACAATCCTTTTGGGAATGGGGAACCCTCTCCTCGACATCTCCGCGGAAGTGCCGCAGGAGGTGCTGGATAAATATGAGCTCAAGGTAAGGTAGAACGCTATATCCCTTGCAGACGCATAAGAGCCCTTTTCGCGCGCCATTTGTTCCGACGCACGCCTTAGTATACCCCAGGCATCTTCATCCGCTTCCCTGTGTCTTTTCCTTTCTTTTTTTCTTCCTTTCCCAGTTGGACTCGGCCATCTTGGCGGAGGAGAAGCACCTGCCCCTCTATAAGGAATTGGTCGACGCCTACAAGGTGCAATACATCGCAGGAGGCGCCACCCAGAACGCCATCCGTGTGGCCCAATGGATGTCGCAGACACCTGGGGTAAGTGGGTGTTTGACAGAGCTTGCATGGGCGACAGCC
>NW_005803920.1:27423-28048 GCF_000240725.1 Microchloropsis gaditana
CCGTCGGGGGCCGATAATTACCGAAGGACATAGCCTGAGTCCCCCCCTTCGCAAGCCCCAGGAAACCCATCGATGTATCGATTCACCAAGGACCTTATGACCCGCGCACCGACGCCTCTCTTACTCCCTCCTGTTCCCCCCCACATACCCACTCCATTCCCTTGCTGGGTCTCAGATTTTTGCCATGAATTTATCCGCGCCTTTTTTGATCCAATTTTTCGCGGAGCCCATGGCCCAAGCCCTGCCCTACACCGACTACGTGTTTGGGAACGAATCGGAGGCCACGGCCTACGGTGAATTGCAAGGGTGGGGCACCGACATCCCGACCATTGCCCTGCGCCTGGCGGCGGCGCCGAAAAAGAGCGGGACACGCCCTCGGGTGGTAGTGTTCACCCAAGGGAGCGAGGCGACCGTGGTCGCCAAGGAGGGGAAGGTGGAGAAATTTCCGGTGGAAATGTTGGAAAAGGACAAGTTGGTGGATACGAACGGGGCGGGAGATGCCTTTGTGGGTGGTTTCCTTTCCGTCTTGATGCGGAAGGAGGGGGCGGCGATGGAGGAATGCGTCCGGGCGGGGCACTGGGCAAGTCGGGTCATCATCCAGCGGAGTGGGTGCACGTTCCCGAAG
>NW_005803920.1:28784-31424 GCF_000240725.1 Microchloropsis gaditana
GAGGGCAGGGGGAGGGAAAGGGGGAGCAAAAGCACGTCCGAATAGGGGATGCTGAAGATGTTTGCATTAAAAGGAACATTTTTTAAAAGTACCCAAACAAAACACTTCCGTGTTGCCCTGGGTCGGACTCAGACAGCCATGTGAATTTTAAATTTTCGAATTCCCGTTTCGGTAATTTTTCCCCTCCACCAAGCCACGCTCCCGGCCGAATCTGCGGCTGTTCAGGACCCTCTTTTCCACCCCATCTCCCTCTTCCTCTCCTTCCTTTGCCCTCTCCAGCATCCATCCCCACCCCTTTCATTTGTCGCAGAGCACCAATAACCCTTTCGGACGCTAAGCCACCCCTCCTTCCCTCCCTCCTTCCCTCCCTCCCTCCCTCCCTCCCTAGCAACCCCGTCCCAGCTGCTCACACAAGTCCTGCCTACGTTGCTTCGCATCTTTCTTCAGCATCCGCTGCTTCTCCCTCTCCCTCTTCAATGAATCTCCGTAATTCTTCTCGTCCCCGCCCCCTTTTGCGGCATTCTCCATGATCAGGGCCTCCTGTTGTCGTTTCAATTTGGCCTTGACCCTTGCTGCTTCTTTTTCCGCCGGTGTGGGAGCCGACAGATCTTGCAGGTCCGTGGCGTCGGCCGCCTGCGCCGACCAGGAGGAAGTTGTGGTGATGGAAGTGGAAGAAGGGGAGGAGGGAGGGAAGGAGGTAGGGGCAAGAAAGAAGGCGGCGACGCTTGTGAGGAGACCGAACGTGCGGCGCAGGACGAAAGAGGGGGGATTGCGATGGGTCGAGGGAGGAGACGAGGAGGAGGAACGGGGAGAGGAGGAGGACGACGACGACGAGGTGAGAGCGGTACAGCACCTGGAAGGAACCAGAGAGGAGGGAGTTGATTTGTTGCAAATAAAAGATATGATATTACATGAACTGGTTCACACAAGAAAGGAAAAATCATATATATGAGCTCATTTGCTTCGTAGTGGCATCAAAGGCTGGGTGCAAGGGCCACACGATAGGTGGAGGGTGGAGAGAGGGCACACGTTGAAGTTGTAGAAGGCAGAGATCAGGTTCACTCGAGCAGGGCTTGGCCTTCAATAGGGAAAAAAGAAGACTCAAATGCAACACATGCTTATGAAATTATGAGGGGCTTCAAAGTCTCCATAGCTGCGCATTTTCTCACCGCAGGTTTTGACAAGAGCTACACTTCCTCATACGAATCGACTACATTCTGAGGACGAACGAATCGACCACAAAGTGACCCCAAACACAATATGTGAAAGAAAAAAACGCACCTTTGCATTGAAACGCCACCAACATGGATTTGTGTGGGCTTTGGACACCGCACAAAGGCCGGAACTTGACCCAAGAGCAGTATACAAGAGAGGAAAACCACCCACGTCACGGAGGTCTGATGATGCTGCATGTCTGGAGGAAAACTAACCCCACAATGTGACAACCTGTCCAGAAATCCGAGAAAAAAATGAAAAAGGTAAGCCACGTTATTATGCTATTAAGCTTAATGTCTTGCAAAACTAAAATTTAAAGTACAAAATACCATTGGGAAAGAGAGTCGCATCGTGAGCATCGGGTTTCGACACCCCACCCAAGCAAACAAAACACCTTTTATGACCTCCACGTGACATGGACGGTACCCTGCGGAAAGACTCGCACCGATCATCCCGCAGACTTCGATACACGGCTTGGCTACCCGCGTCGTCTTGTTCCCTTTTTGTGTTCCTCTGTCCTTCTGTCCCATCATGGGCGAGGAGCAAGGCGCCTTCTCCTCCTTGTGGACCGAGCAAGGGAGAAAGCGCTTGTCTCGATGACCTCCATCCTTCCAATCCAAAACTCACGCCCCGGTGGCTCTCTGCCTCGTTGACACAGGTACCCACCACTTGCACACGTACGGATTATTTGACCACGTGTGTGTGCTAGTATAGGGGCTAGAGGACAGGAAGATGGCGCCGCTTCCTTCGAGCCTTCGACAGCCCCCTCCCTCTGCAAGGAGTGACAGTGTATCGACACTCACCCCACGCGGGCAAGCGCCCAATACCAACGGGCCAACCATCTTGAACCCTTCCACATCACATTTGTCGCGGGCTTCACCGCTCAAGCCGTGGGAGCAATCTGCACGGCGGGTAATGACTGCCAATACTGCTGGCCACGCAGGAGGAAACGAACGACCACAAGGGAATGGGCTCTCGCACACGCCTCGAGAAGCTGTCAATTATCGGACCACAAACCCCAACCCGGCCCGAAACGTGGGCAGTATCAGCCACACAACGGGAAACAGTAGCACCCGGGGCGTGGCCGGAGGTGCCAAGGGACAGGGGAACGGAGAGGAGGACCAAGACAGGTCGAGTGCACAGCTCTCTGAGCTCGGCCATCCCCAGGATGCTCCCGCACAAGCTGCCTCCTCGGCACCGTACGCCAACCACGCGGCAAACGGAGGTCCGTACGCCCCTCCCACGTCTCGATATGGCCAGCTGGGTACTAGTAGCAACGGCATGTATGGGTATCCGGGCAGCACCTATGGGGGGGCCGGGGCGTATGGAAGGTACAACTCAGGCTCCATGTACGGATCCTCTTCCCTTTATGGAAGCGGGTACGGTGCGGGTAGCATGTATGGCACGCCTTCGATGTACGGGGGG
>NW_005803920.1:31434-32149 GCF_000240725.1 Microchloropsis gaditana
GGCGGCCGATGCCGGGGGACGGGGGAGAGAGAAGGTGGGGAGGGGGGGGCAGGGGAGAAGAACATGTAGAAGGCTTACCGAATGCGGCCTTAGAGCAGGCGTTCCACTCGTCTTCCGGGGGAGGGGTAAGGCCAGGGGAGATTTGAACAAGGCCGGTGATGGGAGAGGACACAAGGGCTTGTGATGGTAGGATTGTAATATAGAAGAGGAGGCAGAGCACGGAGGGAACGAAGGGAGGGAAACGATCCGGGGGAAGAAAAGGCTTGCGGTGGGTCTCGTTGGACGCGCCATTGCCTCGTCATCAAGGAGATTTGGTCTGGCTTGACGCGCTTGGGATGGTGGTGGTTCGATTCCTTTCGTCCTTGTTCGTGATTTTCTTTTCCCCCGGGCGACGAGCTTTACCGCCTCTTTTCCTTCCCTCCTGCCATGTGTATATATCCACTGTTAATCCACTGGCTCCCCTCCCCCTCGCTCGTGTGACACCAGCTAAGTACTTATACCTCTCACAAAGCATATATATGTATATATATATTAAATTGAGCCATAACTACATGGATATACAAAGCATAAATATAAATGTATACATCTGCTTCATGCTCCAGGTCCTTGGTCCCATAGAAAACGTCTTCGGCTCGGCCGAAGGATCCCCCCTGCCCTTCCCCGATGGACGTCGTTTTACCCCTCCACCCTCTTTCCCTTCCACACACACACACAA
>NW_005803920.1:33275-34640 GCF_000240725.1 Microchloropsis gaditana
GGGGGGAGGACCAGGTAGCATGTTTGTCTTGGAACGCAGACACCACCCTCTTGGCCGTGGGATTGGTCGGTACCAAATCCTGCCCTGCCTGTGTACAGCTCTGGCACCGCGAAAACTACCACTGGTATCTGAAGCAGGAGGTACGACTCGGCTCGGGTGCCCCTCCTCAGGTCCGGATCGCCGGCCTCCACTTTGACGCCGAAGCCCCCACCCGCCTGCACATTCTTTCCCTCTGCGATGACCCTTGCCACGCCCACGTGGCATGGCGGTGGCTGGACCTGGGTTGGGGCGTGGGCGTTTCCGAACAGGCGCCTCGGCAGCTTGTGGCCGCGACGGACGGAGACGAGGTGCTTCTGACGGCCTTGGGGGCCGCTCCCGTTCCCCCCCCTGCTTGCGGGCAACGGGTACGGGTAGGGGACGGGGAAGGCGGGGTGGTGACGGCCGTGGCGTTCACGAGTCGGCGGGTGCGGCCAATGAAGTACGTGCCGTACAAAACGGAAGGAGGGGAAGGAAGAGGGGCGGGGGAGGTGGTGCCACCGGAACCGGCATCGGCAGGGAAAGCTTCAAAAGGGGAAGGAGAGGGACGCAGGAGGGGAGAGAGGAAGTCGTACATGGCCTGCGTACTTTCCACGGGGCTCGTGCACGTCTTTCAAGAGGGGCAAGGGGCACTTTTTGGGGACAAGGTACGCCGAAACGGGTCCGCCCGCCCTCCTCCCTCCCTCCCTTCTCCCCTCCCTCCTTCCCTTCGTTCTGCCTCCTTTTTTCTCGCGTTGTTTCTTTCTTGCCGGCCTCATTCCTGCCTTCTCTGTCGTGCATGCACAGCCTCATGAGGAGCACTGGCTCGTGGACCCTGTGTGCAGTTTTCACGAACCCGCTCTCTCAGATACCCGGCAGCTGGTTTTACTTCGGACTGCCCCTGAATTAGGACCGGAGGGAGGAGAGGAAGAAACACCGGAGGAATTTTCTCTGTTGACAGTGCGGTGGGACGAGGAGCGGCAGAGCGACGTATTGGTGGAGGTGACGTTTGCAATCCCTTCCTCGGCCATCCCAAGCCTTTCGTCCTCCCGTTCCCCTTCCTCGACGATTGTCATCACCAGTCTCGATGAGGCGGGAGTGGCGCCCGATGAAGAAAATATAGGAGCACGTGAAGACGTCAGCACAAGTGCGCAGAGGTCAGGGCATCCTTTGGATTCCTCACGAATTTTGCGGTTGCAGGCATGGGGAGGTTGGGAGGGGAATGCTGCTTTGATCGAAACGCACGAGGGAGCCATTTACAAATACACGCGAAGACGAGGATTAAAGAAAGGAGGAAAGGAAACTCATCGGTCGATCACATGGATCATGGACATGTTGGAGCCGTGCCCG
>NW_005803920.1:34650-36127 GCF_000240725.1 Microchloropsis gaditana
TACCATTGGGAAAGAGAGTCGCATCGTGAGCATCGGGTTTCGACACCCCAGGAGGTGGTGGGACTCTCCACGCGTGCACGTCTCTATTACGGAGAGCACCTTTTGTGCAATGCGGTGGCTTCCGTGACAGTTAATCCTGCGTTTGGTATGCTCATGTACGTCACTTTGGGCTCCCAACCGACTTTACGGTTTGTGACCTTTCGGAGCCTTGCCGGCCTTGACGTGATGGGAGGGAGCGAGGGGGGGGTAGTGGAATGCCCCACGGAGGGCCGACCGGTGGAACGAGGGTCCCGCCTGATTATGTCCTCCTTCACGTCTTCCACCGTGCTTCTGCAACTCCCTCGCGGCAACCTGGAAGTGGCCGCGCCCCATCCTTTGGTCTTGCATCAAGCTGCCCGTCTCCTGGAGGTGGGGAGGTACGGGCAGGCTTTCTCACTCCTTCGGCGGCATCGTTTGGACTTGAATTTTATGATCGATTTCGCCCCTCGGAATTTTTTGGAGGAGGTGGAACGGTTGGTAGTGCCTCAATTTGGGAAGCTGGAGGATTTGAACGTCTTTGTCTCGGCTGTGCGGGACGGAGATTGTGTTGGGGGAGGTAGAGGAGGGAGGAGGGAGGAGGGGAGGGCCTGGTGGTGCATTCGGACTCACGTCGAGGAGGAGGAGGAGGAAGAAGAGGTTGCGGAGGAGGTGAAGGAGTGGTTCCCGGCGGGAAAGAGGAATCGGGTTTGTGAAAAGGTGCGAGAAGTGTTGTTGGGACGCATGGCGGTGGCGAGGTTGGGGGAGGGGAAGGGAGGAAGGGATGGAGAGAAAAAGGGAGGGCATGGTGGGAAGGCGCAAGCTGACGTGCGTGTAATGGAATGTGTGTTGACCACGCTGGCCCATCAGGTTCCTCCTCGCTTTGAGGAAGCCTTGACCTTCCTGCGGGAGGGAGCGAGGGAGGGCGAGAGGGAGGGCAGGAGGGAGGTTGAGAAGGAAGGAAGGGGGCCGCAAGGGCAAGACCGCGTCAATTACCACTTGAAGGGAGAAGTGGCCAGCCGGTTGTTAAGGTTCCTCTCGTTTTTCACAGACATGGACACCTTGTACCGGGTGGCGTTGGGTATGTATGACGTCACCTTGGCCCGAGCCGTTGCACGCCTGTCGCCGAAAATGGACCCGAGAGAGTACTTGCCCTTTCTGGAAGACGCGGAGAAATTGATGTGGAAGGAAGAGGGGGGGGAGGGCAAGGGATGGAAGGGGAAGGTGACGATCGATTTGTTCTTGTCGCGTCCCCTGAGGGCCTTGGAGGTGATGGCATGGGAAGGAGGGGGGGAGGTGGAGGAGGAAGTGGTGGTGGATTTGGTGCAAACCCACGGGTTGGAGGAAGCAGCGGTGCCTTTGTTCGATCAGGAACGTTTCCCGTCCTTGCATGGGAGGTTGTTGGGTTTATGGGCCGCGAGGTTGATGGCAGAGAAGGCGTACGGGAAGGCTTTGGCCGTAT
>NW_005803920.1:36137-36614 GCF_000240725.1 Microchloropsis gaditana
AGGGAGGGAGGGAGAGGAGGGAAAGCTTGTTGAAGGCGGCAGAATGCGCGCGTCTGTCAGAGGATTGGCGGATGGCCCTGCTCCTGGTGGGAGAGGTGGAGAAGGAGGAGGGAAGGGAGGGAGGGAGGACAGGGTCTTCGTCCTTGGTGGAGCACTGGGCTCGGGAGATGGTTGGGAACCTGGTAGGCGGGGTCGGGGGAGGGAGAGAAGAGAAGGTACGCTTGCAGGAAGGGGCGAGGATTTGTTGGGAATACCTGAGGGATGTGGAAGGGGCAGTGGATGCCTTAACTCGGGCAGGGGAATGGCAGGAAGCAATGCGCGTGGCAAGGAAGGGCGGGAGGGAGGATTTGGTGGAGACAGACATCTGCATGGGCGTGAAGGAGGCCGTGGTGGGGCTCCAGTCCTGGGTGGAGGGAGGGCGAGCCCGATGGAAGGAAGGAAGGAGGAGGTTGGAGGAGATGGTAGGGCGGGTGGTGC
>NW_005803920.1:36624-43870 GCF_000240725.1 Microchloropsis gaditana
CCCTATCATGGACTAAGAAAATGCGCGTTGTCGACCTGGACCAGAGCCGCCCCTCCGCACATGAGCATGCACAGCATCACCAACACCAAACCCCCGCCCCCGGTCATGAGGATTTTCCCCACAAAAGTCTCGAACATCAGCGCCCCTGTGATGAGCAACCCCACGGCCAAGGCCCCGAAAAGCAAAAGGGTGAAGGAATAAGCGAACTTTCCTAAGCGGAACTGCTCGTGATCTTCCTCCTCCTCCTCGTCGTCGGGCGGAGCCCCCCCGGTGCCCTCTCTTCCTCCCTCCTTCCCTTCCCCCGTTCCTCCTCCCCTCCCTCTTTCCAGGTCGCTCGAATGCAGTAGGCGATGGTGAGGCGGAGCAATGGTAGAAGGGGAGGAAGGAGGGTGGGACGGAGGCCGGTAGGGACTTCCAGTGCCGGCGGGCAGGCGCCGGGGGGTTGGAGACACGGGGGAAGAATGAGGAGAGTGGCGGTCCGAGTCGGAGGAAAGCCCTTGAAAATGGCCATGGGAGGGAGTCCTGGCCCCCCTTTTTTGGTTAACTGGGCTGCTGTCAACGCTGGGTGTGTCGTAGGGCAGGAAGGTGCCGGACGTGGGGGGGACGGTGGTGGCGGTGGCGGTTGCAGGCATGAAAGGAGGACGTATATAGAGGCAATGGATGCGGGAAGAAGGACGGTTGATATGCCGTTGACGCTAATGTCACGCTGCTCTTGCCTTTCCAAGACTCGTGTCCCGCTGCTTTTTTAAGGCTATGCCATGAAGGGTCCTCGATGGGGCATCTAGGCTAGGAAGTAAAGGCGCGCATGCAAAAAGAGCACGAAAAGTTATTGTCCCCCGTCGTAGCGTGTGGAATGTCGAAATGCTTCTCGTAAATGGCGCGCACTGGGCCGAGTCCCACGACTGAAGTGTTTCGGAAGACAAACAGAAAGCAAAAGGACGTTGCTGTTTGATGTCTGTCCGTATGTACGAGCGCATGCAGGTGAGATTTTCGATACCGTGTCACGTCACAAGATTAAACAGCGACTGTCTGATCTCACGATCTCTGAGCCCCGAAACATGAAACAAAAAAAATGCATCCCATCACATTTCTCCATGCCGCCATTTTTGAGACACGAGCAAAGTAAAAGCATCAGGGATCAGGGGTCTCCCCTCGTCTTGTTGATTTTATCGCTAGAGAGGCCAAGACTGGCTTTCGCTGGTGCATTTCGGGACTGAGAGTTGCAGCCTGTAGGATATCTTAATGCCTTGGGCGAGAGCGGGCCGATGGAACTACCGGGGGGAGGGATGGATTGAGATGCGGCATTGATGTATGGGCTTTCCTTCATGCCAATGTGCGTCTCGATCTGGGTGGGTGGGAGCATCGGGGGTTATATTGGTGGCACGTGTTGTTTTGGGTAGGCCGCAGTATTGTCGTGATCGGTGGGGGCAGGGCAATCCACGCGCGGGTTTGGACAAGCTCACTTTTAAAAAAAATCCTGAGTGCAATGAAAGTGTGTTGTTCAACATTGCTGCACTTGTGGCTCATGTAGAATATATGTATGCCCTCAGTTGGATAGAATGGGGCCCTTTGTTAATCTGTGGAGACGCGCCTTGTGAGTTGGTGAAGAATCCGTCGAGTCGCCACCCCTCACGTGTTTCCTTTATTTAATCATTGACCAACAGCCATCAAAGCATCATGATGTCCTCCAAGGCCTTTGCCAGCAGCTTGCTGATCTTAAGCTTCCTTTTTGCAAGCACTTGGGCATTCGTGCCTCGTCAGCTTAGTAAGTAACTCGAGTGGGAGTTCCCCATCATCCCAGTGGATGGAGCTGCAAGTAGATGCCATCACCAAACAAGCATGAAATATCGCACGGACCGAATACATGTCCACATAATGTTCATTAAATGGAAGTGACAAGGCTGTAACGAAAACGACCCAAGGTCCTCAACAAATCCTTTTTCCCCTTCTCCATTTTCTTTCCCACAGCCCGTACACCCCTGCAGCAGCGTGGCCAAGGCCGCCTGCATATGGCCTTGCCCGGCAACGCTATGGGTACGTCGCGTCGAAAGTTGCAAAGAAGATCGTGTCTTCCTCCTCGGACCAGGGCTGGGAAAGGGAGATGAAAGAAATACCAAAGGGGCAGGGGCCCCGTGGAGGTTGCGTGACGTGACGAAGGACAGAGCGGCCTTCGGTGCCTCGCTTGTCCTGTTCACAGATAACCTCACCTACTCCACCCTGCATATTTCTCGCCCTCCTGCCTCCTTCTTGACAGCCTCCTTGGGCCTCCTTTTGACTGCGTCCACGGGCCTCTACGCGCCTTCCTCCCCTCCCCCTTCCTTCCACAACCAAGCCTTCACCAGCACCACCCTCTCGAAGGAAGTCGAGAGCCGCCAGGGCATGTACAAAGAGTACACGGTCGAGAAAACGGGGCAACAGGTGGGGCAGGGAGGGACAGAGGGAGCAAAAGAGGGATGGGCGTGGAGGGAGACTGGCTATCAAGCGGCGTTATCCGAGTCGTGCTTATAACCATGCATGTGCAGTACGAAAACGCAGAGGGGACCTTCAAGACGAAAGATGAGACGGCAGGGAACAAGAATAAATACGTGGCTATCTTGGCAGTCCTCCTGGTGGTAAGTGCGGAGATATCTCTCTTTGTCGGATGGGAAGAAAGAGGACTTCCGGGGAGAATGTGCTCGTTTGAAAGCTTCGCCGTAACACGGAGCTCTTCGTGCGAGGCGTGACACGACCGCGTCAAGGAATCATCTGCCCCTCCAACACTTTTAACCGATCTCTTTCTGTAGGGAAGCTGCGTCATTCCCATGGCCCAATATTTCTGGTATGTCAAGGACGATTAAGTCTTCCATCCTGAGTCCTCATCCCTGGACGGAGTGGGTCGAAATTGCATCATCGACGAGGCGATGGCGTCAGCTTCATCCGCGGAAACAATCTCTCCCAATTTTTCCTTCGTCGCCTTTGTTGATGGATACACGTCCGTACTCATCAGTAGTGATCCCTCCAGTGCGATTGGGCATGGGGCATGATGGAAAAAGAAGGCTTGAAGTAACGCCCTTCAGGGTGCCGATTGGATGGGGAAAGAATTTTTCGAATAAAACACAAAAAGTTGAAAATAGACGAGGCAAAAGATGTGCTGTACTTCCTAGAAATGATGAGAGATTGTAGGAAGATGTTATGTTTTACTTCCTTTCTAGGATAGGAAATGCCCAATATCCTTTCGAAGGACGTTTCTTTAAAATGAGCCATCCACAATTATCATCACAGTATTTTTCTGAGCGTTTTATACGTTTACATACGTTTACACTCAATGCCTCAAGCACGTGTGTCACGGTAGGGCTTCAGGTTTGAAAAAGGCTTGTTATGTTCCCATGATTAACCTCCTACCTTCAAGTTGTAGCACAAACAAGCTTTCGATAGGCTGCACTCCTTGTTGCTGATGCTACCCATTATGCCCTACTATCGGTGCTTATTCATGCCGCGTATGCGTTTGTACACGGATTTGTACGCGCCTTGGTGGTTGATGCATGTCTCGCGGAGGTACCGTCTTTGTCGCGAGGGATTGGTCAGGCTATGGCCGCTCCCGTGCTTTTCTGACAGCAACCGTCATTCGAGCAAGAATTAAGAATTTGTCCGAAACAGCCTCATCCAAAAGAAATGTGCTTACAACTCGTCCGCGTTTTCTCAACAAGGTGTGTACATGGCCCTCATGGAAACTCCGGATCATTCGATGAGTTCGAATGAAGCGCTTTCCTCCGTAGACAGCACCTTGAAGCGTCTCCAAAACCTAAAAAATGTACAACAAGTCCTTGTATTGACCAAGGATGGCGTCGCCCTGCACTCAAGCGTCGATCAGGTAGGTCGCTGTTAATTTAATCCCCCTCAGATCCCTCAATGCTTTCAGCCACGCGATGCTTGAAGCCTGTCTCGGACGTGGTGCCTCGTCTCCCCGCATTCATGTGCGCTTGATCTCTTCTATACCTTTCATGGTTCCTTGCGACAGGATGCTCACAAAAGTGCTGGTTCCAGTCGTTTTCTTATTTTTTGGTGCTGCTAATCATTCTACTTTCCAAGTTATGTTTGTCAGCTCATTTTTCACATCCTGCGTGCTCCGTTTCCTGTACTGCACTCATGATTCACAGAAGAAAACGGCGCATCAAGCTTCATTGATAGCATGCCTCTGCGATCAAGCAAGTGCGCTGATGAAATCCTTCGATGACAGCGGGAAAGGCGGTGTCGATGCGGATGAATGCCCACGGCTTCTACGCTTCTGCAGCCAGAGGCAGGAAATTATGATCACACCGGGGAAGGACTTCTCCTTGGTTGTGCTCCGGAAGTTGAATGGATGAACTGCAGACGTTGCATGCCTGTCGAGGGATCGGCTTGTCCCGCCCGAGGGGGCGGGGGGGGCGATGGGGTGTGAAGCAGGGATGGAGGGAGGAGGTTGTCCAGTGTAGGCGGCAGGTAGAAGTAATGAAAAGAGGGGAAATAGCGCCCTATCATGGACTAAGAAAATGCGCGTTGTCGACCTGGACCAGAGCCGGACAAAGAAGAATCCGAACGACGGGGGAGGGGGGGAGCAGGACAAGGGCGAGTGGAATTAGAGCGTGAGACGCGAACGGTGACAGCCAGGCGTCCCCAGGGGAACGTTGTGTGCTGTACCTATGATATTTCACGGAAACGGGTCAGCAAAATTCCACAGGCCGGAAGTCTGTCAGCCGCGGGGGCAGGATAAATCAAGCATGTACAGCATTTTTTTTAAAAACAGGGAAAGAATGACCGAAAAAGCTCGCACTGTCGCGGAAAAGAACCTCGTTCCCACCTTTCTGGCGCCTGGCGCGGCAAACGTATGCCCGTGTATCGTTCCCCTTCTCCTCTTTGCGTCACACCGTCTGTTCCTCTTGACCCCCCCCGTCCCCCTCTGCCCGCCCTACAAAGTCCCCCCATTCCTCCTCCGGGACCTCCACCGGGACCTGCGTGGCCGGCACGGAGAGATCCGTCGGCCTGCGCGGCATGGCTTTCGGTGGCAATGGTAGGAGGGACGGGGGACGCACGCTTTCCCCTGGATAAAGCTCGGACGAGCCCGCCCGGTGTTTCCGTCTCCCAACCTCTTTCCTCTCTCCTTCCCCTTCTTTTTTTTCCAGGGCATGCACCAAATTCAATTTGAGAGTCTCCCCTTCTTTTAAACTCAAATCTTGGAAAACCGGTAGAAAAGATCCGTTCGCCCCGTCTTTCCCTTCCTTGCCGTCCTCCGTTCCCATCACATCCCCTGTCTCCTCCCTTCCACTTCCATCATCCGGCCTCCCCGCCCGTGAGTCTAGTGCCTGGGTCCTCCGTCTCGCCAGCTCCGCCCTGGCATTGTACGTGACCAAGTCCTCCAGAAGCGCCTTGAGATCAAATGCATCGCTCCGCTCCCGGAATCCGATTGCGATGAAGGCGTGCCGCCGCCGGTCCACAGCTTTGACGACGAAATACCTGGAGGAGTCCACGACGGGAATGAAAAAGCTGCCCAATGGGTCCTTCTTCCCCGGCAACACATGGATGGGGCATTCTGCGAACAGGGTGTGGTCGGGCTGGAAGATCCGGAGGAACAGGTCCGTGTCACCCCGCTGGAATGCTTTGAGGTAGCCAGTCAACAATGGGTTGGGAAGGTTCAGGTCCTCCGCCCTATACCCTGTGGAGGAAACCAGGCGAGGCACGGCGTACACAAAGACTTCGCGAAGATGCAGGCGCAATTGCTCGACAGGAGGAGCGGTATCGTCGGTGATGGAGGGAGGGGAGGAAGCGCGGGAGGGTGGGGAGGTCGCGTTGGGTGGCAGGGTAGGACCGAGAGGAGAGGAAGACAGGGAGTCAGCAGCGTCGCTCATGGTGTGTCTCTGTCTTGAGTGGGTAGAATATAAGCTTTCGAACTGGTTGAGGGCTAATGGATCGGAGGAAAAGCGGAAAAGATGGGAAACACCCCACCGGGCTTGGCACAACAAAAGAGCTAGGAGGGGTTATGTCGCAGTCTGACAAAAACAGGGGTCACATCATGAAAAATCCCCCATCTCGCCTGCTGTTACACAGTTTCAAATGTTGCCATAGAGGCAGTACGAGCACATCCTCCTAAACCAGGACGGGTCACTGCCCTGAATGAGTTTGTCCTGAAAAATCCCACAGAGGTCCTGAGGTCAACAGGGTGGGGAGGTTAAAGGTTCTCTCCACTCTTTAATATGTGGTCCTCGAGTGGAAGATGGGCTTTCAAAACAGTTGTGAAGATGACTCCAGGAGATTTTATAGTGTATACATGTCACCTACTGAAGCGAATGCCTTCACCAAGAAAAGGGGAAAAACGAGCGAGACTCGCTTCCTGTGTTCGCTTTCACATCACCTGCGGCGATGCCCCCAACCTGTTGATGGCTACACATCGGTATGGTTTGAACATGACATACAAAACAATGACAAACGATCTTTGTAGATGATTCAAAGAGATGATGGTCAGGTGGTGCGGCACATTTCCCGCGTCATGCCTGCTTCATGGCAAAGATCTCCGCCATCTCGTATCCACCTCCCCATCTCCTCCCCCATCGTACAGGGGGGCCACCACGCATGGAGAACCTGTTCATTCTCGGGGATGAGCGTCGTCGCTACCCGTATGAACGTCCCTCCGATAACCGCCTGTCTCCAGCGGGAGCGACCGTGGGGTTTGCCTTGGACCGGGTCCGTCTCCTGGGGTACCTCCTCCTTCCCTCTGGATCCCTCCTCGCCTGTCCTTACGCCTCCCTGGCCGGGGACGAAAGCCGTCTCTCCTGGTCCATGTCCCTCAGCTGCATAGAGCATTCTTCGGAGGATCCCGTGAACGAAGCCAGGGTATGGCTGGAGGCGTTTTATTTGCCAGAACCTGACGTGGTGTTGTGCGTGGCGGACACGGGGGCAATGCTCACGGTGGAATGCGAGACTCGGCACGTCTCCCTCTTGGGGATGATAGATGCGGGCATCTTGGCCGCCAGCTACAGTCCGGACGAGGAATTGCTCGTCTTTGTGACGGGACGGCAGACGCTGCTTTGCCTTTCCCCGGTCGATTTGAACGTGTTGGAGGAAACCCCCTTGGCGGCGCCGCTGTTGGGTCCTCGAGATAGGGGGCCCTGGTCGCGCCCCCTCTTGAGCTGGCGCGGGGATGGCCAGTACTTGGCCGTGCTTGGGGAGGAAGGGGTGGACGGAGGGGGTGGAGGGATGGAGGGAGGGGAAGGGAGGAGGGAAGTGGCGGAGACAG
>NW_005803920.1:43880-45393 GCF_000240725.1 Microchloropsis gaditana
GGTCGATGCTCCGGGAGCCCAGATTGGGACCAAGGGAGGGAAGAACGTTCTGTTCGGGCTCAGGAAAATTCTCCCGCTGGGAAAGTGCCAAGCCTGCGGGGGCCACGAAGCCTTCCTGCCGGGGGCGAAGGAGAAGAGTGGGAGGGAGGGGGCAAGGGTGGGAGGGAATGAGGTTGGGTGTGGACAGGACGGGGGGCATACCGGGACGAAGAGGGCGGTGTATGATGTGTTTGGAGGAGGTTGGCTGTCGTGGTGGACGTGCTGTGGGGCAGTTAAGGTAGAAGACGGGGAGAAAGGGTTGTAGAAGGGTGGGGAAGGAGAATATGAATGTGTGGAAATTTTTCTGAGGGAAGGGGAGGAGGGAAAGCGCCTGGTGTAAAGGAGCGTAAATAATTGTAAAGGGAAGACACGGAAGATTTCCTGAGAAAGAGATGGATGGGACGGGGGAGGGCGAGGGTGGTAAGGATGGAGAGGGAGGGAGGGAAGGAGGGAAAGCGGCCGGGCACGTGGAGAGGAGCAAGGGGTTTGGCTATGCTCTCCCCGCCATCACACGGGGGCTCCGGACCTTCGGGAGATCTGTGGCGGGCGTGGCAAGGGCATACATAGAGCTGCTTGGAGCGTGGGGAAGGCAACAGTCCAGGTGGCCAGTCGCGTCGCTTTCTGTGGGGAGCGGGCGCGCTGTTGTGGACCCCGCACTGTGGAATTAAATGCTAGTGGAACCAGCCGAACGTGTACAGAGTACGTGGGAATCGATGCACTGAGATAATAAAGAGGCACCTTTCGGGGATTGAGCCAGCAGCCTCGTCAGTCGCGTGACAGTCACATCTGTCCATGTTTTCGAATCCACTCTTGGGCAAAAAGAAGTGATATAGATGCGTAGTGGACTGCCTCCCTAGCGCGGAGACCCTTGGCTTGCCAGCTCTCACAATAAATATATGTGAGGCCTCTGGGGGCACGGCCATGGGAAGGCAGCATCGAAATTGTCCAGAGCGAATGTAACGTTACGACCGTTACACTTTCAAGAAGGTAAAAGCGTTGCAATTTGAAGTTACAAACGTCATAATTACAAGTCGTTGAGTGCAAGTTTGGAAACAAAAAGAGATCTTTAGCGGGGCGCACGGACGAAGGAAAGGAAGGGGAAGAAGTGCAATAAAGAGTGACTGAGGTGTCGAAAAAGTATTGGATGGACAGCTCCCACAGTAGTGTCAGACAGCACGATTGATTTATTCCAGGGGAGAGGCAAGAGGGTTTTATACTGCCTCGCACCACCAGACCAACGAGGGTGTCGCAGGCGGAGACGGACGCTTGTGAGTTGCTTGTTTATAGAAAATAAGATTACCGCAACCGTGTGCTTTCCTGGCCTTATTTGCTTCCCCCCCTCTCAACAACTCGTGGTGTTTTCTCACCCTCTCCCTCCTCCCCTCCCTCCCGCCAACAGCCTCCTCTTCCGTTCCTCGTTGCGCAGTAAGAGACGTGTCGATTCACCACTCCCTTCCTCCTCCCCTTCCTCCCC
>NW_005803920.1:45403-46688 GCF_000240725.1 Microchloropsis gaditana
AGCGAACTTCTTTTCCGCTGCAATCTACTTGTGAGCTTGAGGCTTCAAAGGCTGCCTCTGTCGCGGAGTTCCTGCCTCGTTCCAGTTTTCTATCCTCCCATCCTCCCTCCCATCCTCCCTCCCTCCCTCCCGCCCCGTCGCTCGAGGCGAAAGCCTTCATCCTTCCTCCCTCGCTCCCTCGCTTTTTGCTTCTTTGGCGCGTTGATGAAAATATTTGGGGCCATTCGCCTCCTGCCTTTTGCGTAATCCTCCTTGGCGTTCTGCAGAACGTTCTTTGGGCATCGCTGTACACCTACCAAAAGAAGTGTTTCGGGGAAATCCGGATAACCTTCTTATTGACAATGACATCAGCTCGATCGGAGTGGTCAGGGGGGTGGCCGCGCGTGGACTAACACGACAATGTACATGATCCGGGCTCTTTCGTGACGTCGTTGTCTGTTGGAAGCGGGGCCCAAGACAGATGAGAATACTGACAAGCGGAGGTTTCGTCCGATGCATGTTTCCGTGCAACCCCCTCTTGCATTTTCAAGACTGAGTCACCCATCATGCCTCTGTTTACATTCGACAGGGTTTGAGGGGGACAGGATAGTGCGCATCGTCAAAGTGTGTCCATCGGTTTTTGGTGTTCACACCTCCCGAGCGCCTAGTTGACGGGACTTCTTTGTGGGGGAAAAGGCAATTTGCATTCCAGTCATTTCCTTGGTCGCAGGCGTCCTTTTCGGACAGTCGCATCCTCTACCTGGAGAAGACTCAAGTCCCCTGGGGCCATTTGATTAGGAGCAGCCATGGGGATTGACCTTCATCTTCCCTTGCCCGACCTGCCTCCCAACATGGCATGGGGGGGCATGCTGGAAGCCTATTTCGTCAATGCCGAGGCCCTGGCGGAGCTGGCGGCCGCAGCCCGGAGTGCCGGTGTGTCCAAACAAACAGTTGTGGAGGTGGTCGCCCTCCTGGTGGTGTCCGCCATCACCTACTATCGAATGTACCATCAACTCCCCTACCCTCCCGATCCAGCCCGGGAGCCTCGACTCCGACCATGCCCTCTGCAAACCGAGGCGACGGAGGACGAGCATGTGGTCCCACAGGGCTTTTCCCACGAGGGGCAGCCGGCCTCGGAACCGACGGCCTCCCTGCCTGCGATCCTCAACCACCTCTACGCCACGCTGGCCGCCGCGCGTCTCCACGCCCCGCCCACTCTGCCTCTTCCCTCCCTGCCCTCCCTGGCGATGGACCCACTGACATCCTTCCCCGCCAAGCTGCTGGCGGAAATGCAAGAGAAATTGGC
>NW_005803920.1:47567-47950 GCF_000240725.1 Microchloropsis gaditana
GCCGCGAGACAGCCCCGAGAGACTCAGTGTCATCGTATCATAGACGAAGACGGGAGGGAGGAAGGCCTTTCATCCTTGTCTTGGTACGTCAAGCTGGGGCAACTTTTTCACCCTCTCTTCTTCATTTCCTTTCCCCTTTCCTCCCTCCCTCCCCGGTCCAGGCACGGGCCATGATGGCGGACTTCTGCATCGTCCCTCCCCCTCCACAGGGGGTAGGGCATACCGAGGCCTGCGTGCTCCATTCCGTCAAAGAAGCCTTGCGTGAGGGTCGTGCGGGCATTGAGGGAAGGAAGGAGGGAGGGAAGGGAGGAGGACGCGCGTTGATGGGCCGTGGGGGGGCCGCAGGCGCGGTGTCCACGTTGGCGGCCCATTTGTCGGAACAA
>NW_005803920.1:49114-50065 GCF_000240725.1 Microchloropsis gaditana
GGAGGCGTGAGGAAAATAAAGGGAGGGGTGGTCGGCGAAGCTGGGAGGGAAGGAGGGAGAAGGAGAGTAGGGTAACGACGGGGGGAAGGGGCGGGGCCCATGCCACGGGACGGAGGAGGGGGAATGATGGGGCACTCCCACAAAGTCGTGGAAGGCGGGTGGGAAGGAGGGAGGGAAAGGGGGCCGGCCGACTGTCTGGGTGGCGGGTGCCAGGTAGGATGTACATACAAAGAAAGCAAGCACTGTACATTGATCATCGTCCCGTACGTTTGAGGACTCGGCAACGCATGGGCCCTTTCCTGCCTCTACCTTAGGGAAGAAAATACCTCTTTTCAGGAACGCTTGGCTTTTTGTCCGTCCATCACAAATCATGCCTCCCACATACCCCATGAGAAAGGTGCTGTGTTGCCACTACGCCGCTGGGGGCAGGAATGTGATGAAACGAGGGGTACCGGACGTCTTCACATCTGCGTGGTCATTTTCCGTCTGTCGCGTTGGTAGCCTGGCAATCATCTGCATCCGTCCTCCCATCGAATAATTATCCAGACTAGACTCTCCACCGCTCATCAGTCGTGTATCCTGCGTCTGCTTTCATGCTCGCGTCCTCTGAACGCTATCAGTCTCAGTTGTTTCATTACGGTGCGTCTTCCCTCTCTGGCCACACAACCCCACCGCAGCCTACTCTCCCCTTGCATTCGCATGCCTCCTTGCTATCAATGCAAAATCCCGGGTTCTGCTATGATCTTAACTCGTCCTGTCCGCGTCGTCTTTGTCCTTTGCACACTGCATCCGTCCCATCCTTCTCAAGGATGACGAGATTTCATCCATTTTGTTCGCCGATCCCACCGCTTGTTCCCCTTCATGCCAGTCACAGCCTTCGTCCTCCTCGCATTCTATTGTCAAAAACAAGGCCCTCCAGTCTTCGGTCTTCTATCAACTCATGCTCTCCTC
>NW_005803920.1:50075-50458 GCF_000240725.1 Microchloropsis gaditana
ACCGGGACCTTCCCATGCAGCACGGCTTGTTGGTACAAAGCGTCCGCTTCCGCAAAACAACCCGACTGATGATAAATGGTGATGGCCGCCGAGTAGAAGTCCCAGGAAAAAGCAGGATCCACCACCGACAGCGCTTTCTCCGGACACCCCGCCAACGTGCACGCCCGGACCAGATTGATGAAGGTGAACACGTTCGGTTCCACCCCTTTGCGATGCATTTCCCGCACCAGGGCATTGGTGGCCGCCGCGTTTCCCCGCGCCGCGTACCCTAGGACCAAGTAGTTGTAGGCCGTCACATCGGGAGGCAAGTGGACCCGGACCATGTGTTGGAGAATTTCATGGGCGAACGCCAAATGTCCTTTCCGACAAATTGCGCGAAGCAA
>NW_005803920.1:50468-53877 GCF_000240725.1 Microchloropsis gaditana
GGGGGGGGGGGCGCTTGCGTTTTTGGTCTCCTGGGCTTCCGGCCCTGTCGACCGGCCCATCCACCCACCGCTCCGATCGGATCAATGCTTGTCCGTCCCTCCCTTGGCGCCCATGCTCTTCCCTATTACCGCCTTGCACGCCCTCCCCCTCCTTCCCTTCCTCCTCCAACTTCCCCCCCACCACCTGACTTCCCCCCCCTTCCAACAGCGCGTGGATCACCGCGGAGACAAAGACCCCATTGGGATGTACCCTCCTCGCCAACATATCGTGGTACAACCCCACCGCCGTCCGCGCCTTGCCCTTCATAAGCGCGGCTCCGACCAAGATAGTATAGATATGGATAGTAGGCACCACCCCATCATTCTGCATCCGTTCCAAGAGCGCCAAGCAATGTCCTAGCTTCTGGGCCGACGCACACGCTTTGACGACCACTGTGTAGCAGGTCGAGTCCGGGGTCAGGCCGCGCCGGCGCATGCTGTGGAGCAAGTGCAAGGCCTGGGGCCAGCGGCCCGTTTTCTCACAGAGGGCCATGACCACAGCGTAGGTATATTGGTTCCAACGGATACCCGCCACTTTCATGGCCGCCAACAGCCGGTCCGCGGCTTCGTAGTCCCCAACCTTCTCGGCAGCGCTCAAGGCCTGGGTGTAACTGATCACATCCGGCCGCGCTCGACCCCCTTCTTTCCCCATCTGATCCAAGACGTGCAAGACGTCGGGGAAAGACCCCGCGCGCGTGTACCCGTCCATCAAGGTGTTGTAGGTACAGGTGTCCCGGTCCACATCCTGGGCTTTCATTCGCCCCAACAACCGCCGGCCTTCCTCCACCGCCCCGCCCCGGGCGCAGGCGGCGATGGCCGCGTTGAAGGAGATCGTGTCCGGCTCCACCCGGTCCAGGGTCTGCATGTCTCGCAAGCACCCCAGCGCCCGCTCCCACTCCCCCCGCTCTTTGCAGACGCTGATGAGGGTGTTCCAGGTGATCACGTCCCGGTCGATGCCCGCGGCACGCATCTCCTCCAGCAAGTCGAACGCCGCGTCCACGTCGCCCCCGCGCTCGCAGGCCGAGAGCATCGTGTTGTACACGACCAAATTGGGCCGAAGCCCCCGGGATTTCATTTCCCCCCACAAACGTTTCGCCTCGTCCAACCGACCCCCCCGTCCGCAGGCGCTGATGGCTGCCGAGTACGTGTACTGGTTCGGGTGGGCCCCATCGACTTCCATCAATGCCACCAGAGACAAGGCTACCGTGCAATTACTGCTCCGCTCGCAGGCCGATATCGCGGCGGTGTAGGTGACCGTGTCGGGCGTGATGTGCCAACGTTCCCGCATTTCTTGGATCAAGGCCCAGGCGGCTTTCCAATTTCGACGCACCTTCAAGCCTTTCAACGCCATGGTAAAGACGTAGTTGGACGCGCAACTCGCTTGGGTCGCCGCGTCCAAAATCCGCAGCACCTCCGACCAGGGCGCCGAGACAGCTGCGGAATGGGCCAAGACCTGGTAGGTGCTCTTGTTGGGCCGGACGCCCATGGCGAACATTTTTTCGTACAAGGACCGACACCTCGGCCATTGTTTTGCCCGACCCAAAATGTCGAAGAGCTTGTTGAAGTCCAAGATGGAGGGGGGGCCGAGTCCCAGGGCCTCCGCTTTGTCCCAATACGCCATGGCCGCTTCGTATTTCCCCGCGCGGGCCAGGACGCGGATGAGTTTCATGAATTCCTTCCCCCCCACGCCCTGGTGACGTCGACGCAAGGCCTCAAAAATCCCCACAGCCCCCTCCCAATCACCTGCCCGGCCCAGGTTTTTCATCAATGTCAGGTAGGAATGAACGCTCAAGGGTCTCGACCCTTCCAGGAGACTGAAACAAAACGCCCGGGCCTGCATGGCCTCGCGCCGACGGACCAAGTCCTTCAAAAGGAGGTAGTCTTGGGGAGGGAGGGCGGTGCCGTTGATGTGGGCGGCTTCCACCCACCGGGTCGCGTTCCGCGTGCTGCTCCGGAAGGAGTGGGGTGAGCGGGGAGGGGCTTGGTAAGGATGTTGCTGGGAGTACGGCTCCTGGAAGGGCTGGGGCCGCGGGGGAAGACGAGGAGGAAGTGGAGGTCGGGAAGGAGGGCGGGCGGAGGAAGGGGTTGAGGGTGGGGGAGGGGAGAAGCAGGATGGAGAGGCGCCTTCCCCGCTCAGGTAGGAATCCTGATCTTTCGAAATGAGAGAGGCAGCGAGCAAGCTAGCAGGAGGCGACCGGGTGTGGGGATGAGTGCCTCGGAGGGCCCCGGCAGAGAGCAAGAGAGGGGAGGAGGATACCGTGGAGGACGAGAAAGACACAGGCAGCACGAGGGCATGCACGCGCGATCCCCCGGGACCCGACGACGTCAAGATTGATAGACCTGTCACTAGCATAGCCGTCGCAACCCTGAAAGAGTACCTTGTGTCTGACAGCCTGCTGGGCCCGACTTGATTCCCTCCCCTCCCTCTTCTCCGCCGCCGCCGCCACTTGCTGTCGTCCGCGGCAACGATTTGGGACACCTCCACTCGATTTCCCATGTCTAGACTGCAGTGAAGTTGTCCTTTTGGGAGTTTATGATATTTACGTGTTCTAGGTCAAGCTCTTCCTTGAGGTAGCAAAGGGCAGGTGTCTACACCCCGAACGACTCCCAAGTCGCACGCCTATGCGTGCCGCCACGTAAAGCCACCGCCTTGGCTGGAAAGACCTCCGATATGGTTTCTATACTATCAATACAGCCTGTTTGGCGACGACGACAGAGTTCTCGATGGGTGCTGCTTCAGAAATGTGTCATGGAAGACGTGCCTTGGGAAGGGGGATTGCTTTGCCGCAATGCCTACTTGCTTTTTCGCAAATTTATGTCCAGCCGATGGACGATCCTGTGAAAAGCGTTCCTATATTTACGGATTGTTGAGTTTGTAGAATAAACAGGTGAGATACTCAGGCTTGACGGCCGTACCACATGCTTTTTTAGCGTATGTCCTTGCCATCGCTCTGTCGATGTACCCGTCCCAAATCTGGCTCATTAAAAGCGGGAAAATACGTGTTTATGCCCCCTTTTTAAATTCTATGCCACTCTGAATGTAATTTTGGCGTGCTACTCATGTAGTCAACATGTTTCCTCGTTTTTGTTAGGTTCGATAATGCGGGACAGGAGAGCACGAGGTGTCCATGCCCGGCTCGACGTGCAAAGCGGCAAGGACAACAAATCTTGCCCATGAACTTCACATAACTAATCCTTTAGCACCACCCCTATCCCCCGTACCACATGGATGTATAAAACTGGCCAGTAGTTGTGCGAATGCGCGTATGCTGCAGCAGTGATGCATTGAACCCGACTGGGAGCACGACCAAAGGGAGCAAGACTAGTACGTTGGTACCTGTACTTGTCCTTTGAGGCCCAATACCTCATC
>NW_005803920.1:54157-56284 GCF_000240725.1 Microchloropsis gaditana
CCCCCCCCCCACGGGTCGGAAAGGACTGGGGGACTATCATGCATGCGATTGAGAAGCAGTATTTATTCCTGCAACATTTCGAGAGATCCGTAACATATGAGGTAATGTGATCGAGGGAAAAGGTGGAGATTGCCTGTTGTTTCCCGAGACGCGTCCTGACCACCTTGGCCAACCTCTCATACATCGTGCAGCTTGAGGAATACCGGGCACTACACATGAAATTAGAGGATCGGCAATATTTTTAGAAAGTTGATCGATGTTGTTGTTCATGTAGTAACGTTTAAGGGCGTCCTACCACTCTCCCAACTTGCCGTCGGGTTTAGACCGCGACCCTCGGAGGCACAATGTGCACCATTTGAGGGCTAAAACCGTCAAAGTTTGTTTCAGGCGTCTATAAAGTATTTAAATGAATTCGATTTCAAGTAGATAGTACTGAAGACAGCTTGCTCGAAGAACAATTAGTGAATAGCACTGCCTTTTTATTGCAAATGTTTGCAGATATTATCCCGTTTCCGAAAATTATGAATTACCATAGTGGATCTAGTCACGGAAGAAAGAAGCATGACTAGACTCCACAAAAAATGGATGATCAGGCACAATCCATCATGACCCTTTTTAAAAAATGCCGAAAGTGAGACTGCAGCCTGCGGCAACCGCCATCAGGAATTAGACCACCGGGGACATGTAATCAAGTAGTCAGCAACATGCCTGGCGATGGCCCGTGAACGTCCATGGGACAATTGTCTGTGTTACATTTCTCAGGTACCAGCTTCGATTTCATACGAAGGGAGGATTCTGCTCAACCCTGATATGCGCACATCAGGAACAACAGGTTGCTCATGTACTTCATTTCATGACTTTTCAACTGGAAACTTATGCTTGTCGTTATCAGGGCATTATCCATACGCTTATAGAAGACGAAATGGTATGGTAAAAGACCCAAAAAATGTTTATGACGAGGTTTTACGCAATTCTTCCGTATGTAGAGAATCATTGACCTAGAATGGGGAGATTCTGCCTACTCCGCTCCAAGAAAATGCCTCTCACGCATGTCACCGTTCCCACGACAAGGATTGACAATCCATGGTATCCCTGCGTTCAACTGGATGTGCAGACGCTCGGAGGTCCATGTTCGGCACGGATGTGAAAACTGTGGGGTCAAAGGTCGCGTGTAACGGACTTTTGAAAGTTTGAACTGAGGCCGGCGTCAGTTCTCGTCTGTGATGGCCTTTGCTCAGGGCAACCTCTTGTCCCAATGTAGCACCAGCTTTCTCCAGCACATAGGCTTCGCTTGCGAGTATAGACCCTTTTATTATTCTATGTAGCTTGACAACGCTGTGGAGCACAGAGGCGCACGTACTGATGTGAGTTTTACGGCACTATCTTGACAATCTTTCCATCGTGCCTACCTCTTCTCTCCTCCTGCTACGGGCAGAATGCTTACTTAAAGAGGAAACTTCCCGCTCATCCAAACGTAATTCTCTAGACATATTGATTGTCTGATAAAACACACAAATAGGGCTCTGGAAGACATGGAGAGCCACGAAGCTACGAGTTTGAGCACAACTTCCTCGACGTCGCTCTGTACCCTTTGCGACCGCCCCGTCTGGCGTCTCCCAACTTCTACCGCACAAACCCAAACAACTGCTTCATCACATTCAGGTGCTTGCCAGACGTCTATACCTCGACCCTCTTCACCACCTGCTTCCTCTCTTCCCTCTCCACCTCCATGTTCTTCCCATCCTCCTCCTCCTTTCCAGCGGCCACCTTCCTCCTCCAGTCGCGCCTCCCTTTGGACGCCGAGCGCCGCTTCTTCGATGCCTTTATCCTCCCTTCATTCTTCCCCCCCACCTTCCGGTCCCCCCTCTTCCCCTGCTTCTTTCGTCATGGTGGCCCGCATGGCGGACATGAACATGTCTTACATCCACGTTCAAGAAGCGGCCGCCGCCGCCATCTCCCCCTCTTCAGTCACCGCCACCAGCAACTCTTCACCGCGTCCTACTTCCTATACTGGTCTTTTTGAGACCTCGCGACGGGCGGAGATGGTGCTCGAGTATGGGGCAGGAAAAATTGACTCGGACGCGCCCGCCTGCTCCCACTGCCTGAATGTGATGCTGCAGGGCCTCG
>NW_005803920.1:56294-58203 GCF_000240725.1 Microchloropsis gaditana
GGGGGGGGGGGGGCGCGAGGAAAGCCAGTCTGTCTTGGGCGACTACACCACACCATCCATGATGTGAAGAATACCCCCCACAGGACCAGGAACAGCGAGGCTTTAATCCTCTGTGGCCTTGGCCGGGTCGTTGGGCCGTGGATAAGCACGTGTATATGGATATGCCGAAATATCGTGTCCACAGGGAGGATGCGGGGCACACAAAGTGCAACTAGATGACGTCCAGGATAAAATATTTACATAGGACATGGCAGCTGTGGAAGCGATGGCATCAGGTTATGGGTGAGGACTTTCAGCGGAATTTGCTGTCTTTTGGACAACAAGGGGGGAAACGTGCCACAAAGCAAAGAATGAACAATGAAACTAGGGAAATGTCTCCGAGCTTCCACCATGGTAGAGGAGCAGGGCCGAAAATAATGCCAGTTCGCAGCCCTCTTCTCGACGGAGACGGAGGGAGAGGTCGAGAGCTCTTTGCTCCCTCAGCCGCGTCCGAATTCAGAAACGAGGGCGGCCTGCGCGGGGATGCACTTGTGGCTTCCGATTCGGTTTCTTTTACGCCCCAAAGCTTTATCATGCAACCTTTCAACCCTGTTCCCCTGGCAACATTTCTCCTCCGCCTGGCCACCCTCCCCCTCTCCCTCCCTAAATCCGTGCCAACACCGCTGTCAACGCCTCCTTCCCATACGATTTAAAGCCCTCCTTGGTCACCGAGCACACCTCCACATACTCGGCGCTGATCTTCTCCTCCATGACTTGCTTGAGCGTGGACAGGGCCAGGTCCTCCGCCTCCTCCAACGTGAACGAGTCGCTGTAGGACTCTTGCAAGTTCGTCTGCGCGCCCTCCGAGCCTGAACCTATCGCCTGTAAAGACGATACCAGGGGGCAAGACAGGTGTGTGAATGCTCGATATCTCGGCGTATGTCTCTGAAAACACACCTAGGCGTGGATTTGTCTGAAAGCAAACGCCCTCCCCTGGACTTCAAACCTGAAGCACGGCCCAAGCCCTACCGTCCCAGTCTGGTAGAAAAAGGACCCGGACCGGAGGCAAGCAGCCCCTTCCTCGCCCACCACCCGTCTTCCTCCCTTCCTACCTTGGCCTTAAATTGTGCATACGTGCCCGAAGGGTCAGAGAAGAAAAGCTGCGGCCCTTTGTCGTCATACCCGGCTAACAGGAGGGCCACGCCAAACGGACGACTCATCTTTTTCTCGTCGCCGTCCTCCGCGAAATTTAGGGCCAGGTCGCAGATACCTTGTGTGAGGGCCTCCACTCTGATCGGTTCGTTGTAACTAACGAGATATACGAGGTGCAACGTGGGAGGGGAAAAGGACGCCGCGACGGAGTGAGTTTTATGGAGACAATTACTTATCCCCCTTTTCAATCCATGGACTTGTTCGACCTCGCAGAAAAAATAGCGTTGTCATCTTCTCAAAATATCCTCCACAAAGGATACATTCTGTTGCCCCGCTCACCTAAATCGATGATTTTGAGCTTCCACCCTCGCATGATCAACCAGCGTCCGCGCATCCGGCATTAATCCTGACATTGCCGCCCCGATGTGTGTGTCCACTTCCATTATTTTTTCGACGCTCGTCGGTTCCAAAAGTGGGGAGGAGATGCGTTTTTCAACGGCCAAAATCACACCGTGTTTTGTGCACACACCGACCGCCGTTGAGCCGAGCTTTATGGCCTCTATGGCGTATTCCACCTGGAACAAACGTCCTTCAGGAGAAAAAGTATTAACCCCTCGGTCGTACTCGCTACGGGTCAAGAACATATCTGGGAGAAGCGAAGGGGTCTAGGAAGGACAGAAGGACTTGAGATGAAGGAGACGCCTGCGCTGTAAGGCAGGGGGATGAGCTTGAGGAAGGAGTAGGAGGAAAAGTCGACCAACAATCATATCGCACGGGG
>NW_005803920.1:60167-60878 GCF_000240725.1 Microchloropsis gaditana
AGGGAGGGAGGGAGGGAGGGAAGGGAAAAGGCGTGTGTCCGACCTTGGTACGCGTAGAAGATCGGATCGGTCCACATGATCCAAGCAAAAGCCCTGGGCATGGAGGGCCGCGGCAGTATGAAGCCGGAGAAGAGGAGGAAGAAGAAGGTCAAGACGCCAGCCACGGCCGCCGTGACGGTCAGGGAGGGGCACAGGTAGGTCAGGGCACGAAAGAAGGCCATCATTGCCCATCCAATCGCGATCAGATTCAAGAGGAAGGTGCCGAGGTGCGCGCCGACCCCACCCGCACCGTCCCCTCCTCCTCCTCCCCGCCCTTCTGCCCCCTCATTGAAGCCGGTGCCAAAGTACACCACAATCCCAAACAGGAGGGAATCCACCACGACGAGAGGGAGGCCGATCAAGGTGGAGGCCAACAGCGCGGGAAAACAGGCAAAATACCCGGCTTCCCGCTGCTTGTAAAAGAGGGGCCGGGCGTTGATGTAGGAAGGGAGGGAGGCGGCCGTTTGAAAGGCGACCGTTAAAATGGTCTGGTAGAGGGCCCCGAAAACGGTGGAAGGGAAGGCCTTCACGCCGATTTGAAAATAGATGAAGCCAGTGATAAATCCGAGAAGAAGGGATTGGAGGAAACGGGCGAAAAGGAGGGAGGTGTCGCGGGCGTGGAGGAGGAAGTCCCGGTGGAGGAGGAGGAGGAGAGAGGGAAGCCAGGCCTGC
>NW_005803920.1:60888-61831 GCF_000240725.1 Microchloropsis gaditana
GGAGGGGCGGAGGGAGGGGCGGAGGGAGGGGCGGAGGGAAGGGTGTCTGAGCCCTCCTTGGGCTGCCCTGTGGCAAAGCTGACCTTCGAAGGCGACGTCAAGCAGGCCAGCACAAAATCCGCCACGCCCATGCCCAATGGCCGGGAAAACCCCAGCTCAAATTCAAAATAGCCGGAAACGGCCGAGGGGGCCCCTTGAAAGACCAGTCGCCCTTCCCGAAGCACCAGGACGTGGTCGAAAAGGGCCACGACTTCGGGGGCGGGCTGAAGGAGGGACATGACCGAGGTGGTCCGCAAGTGCCTGGCCCAGGCCCGGAGGACCCGCACAATGTCCAGGGTGGAGGCCGAGTCTAAGCCGTTGGAGATCTGTAACGTGTGGGTAACGGATATTTGAAAATTTTTCTAATAACCAACTCTGGCTGGGACCGGGTCCAGCGGTCGCGACGCCGTTCCGCGCCGTCTTTCCTCTTCGACCTGCCTCCTGCCTGGAAACTCCCATCTTCCTGGCTTCCGTTTTCCCCTCCTTCTCACCTCATCAAAGCAAGTAACGGCGTGGTCGCCCATCAAGGCCTCCCCCAGGCTCAACCGTCGGCGTTCCCCGCCGCTAATCCCCCTGTTGACAGCGTCACCGACCCGGGTGTGGCGGCAGGAGGTTAGGTGCAGGAGGGAGAGTATCATCTCCACGCGGTGGGCGGAAAACGCACGGCGGGCGGAAGGTCGGCGGAGGAGGCGGCCGAGGGAAGGAGGGAGGGAAGAAGGCGGGGAGGAGGAGGAAGGGAGGGAGGACGGGGGAAGGAGCTTGGTGGCGAGGGAGGAAGGGAGGGAGGGAGGAGAAGCCTGGCAGAGGGCAGCAAAGTCGGAGGAGGCCAGGTAAGCCGAGGTCGGGAGAGGGAGGAGGCAGGCGCCGGCGAAGAGGAGGGTCTCCTCGACCGTGAGGAAGGGAG
>NW_005803920.1:64809-66297 GCF_000240725.1 Microchloropsis gaditana
CGTCTTCTTTTTCCCGGTTCTGTGCCGTCCGTGGCACATTCTATCATTTTGGGCCCGGCTACTGGCCTGCGCCCCGGTCCACAACGTCATTCCGAATCAATCATCCTCATTTCAACGCCTGGTGCAATCTCATTGCACATTGCCTCTTGTGGGCCCCGCTCCATTCCCTCGTCGCCACGGTCTCTGCCCTCGGCGTGTATTGCGACACTGATGCCACGCTGTGCCGCCATCGATCACTAACCTTACTCTTCACGACCATCGCTTTTCTTCATGTATGGCCCCGTTTCTAGCGTACCCCGCCAAGACCCTCCAGGCTTCCTCCTTCCGGCCCTGCATCTTCGTTCACGGTTTCCCTATTCATTTTCCCCTTCCCTCAATCAAATTCCAACGCACGACGACAGAGACTAAACTTCTCTACCAGTGCTTTGTCCTATCAAGTTTGTTTTCACAGCCCCTAGTGCTTTATTTACTGAAATACAACATGATTCATACATCTAACTCGTTTTGGGACGATAGTCACTCACAATCGTTCCCGCAGCACTTCACAACTCCCTCCCTCGCCGAGCACCATCCCTGCACACGTACGGAGCCACGCCATGCGCCAAGAGCTGCCTCAGGGTCTCCAAGCTCTGTTGTGCCCACCAGCCTCTCCTCCTTCCCTTTCAATCATCGACCCTACCGTCTTTCAAAGCGGCGCCATTGCAGCGCGGCCATGAGCAAGACGTTGCACGCCAGGATAAAGACCACCATCAAGCACAGATTCCGCCATCGGTGCACAAAGGAGAAACGAAATATTCCCCCTCCTTCGTCCTTCCCGCCAAAAAACCACTGAATCACCCCCCACTTGGACGCTTTCTCGAAGGTTCTGGTGGCGGGGTTGAACACCACGATGGTGGCCTCCCCCCCTTCCTCCCCCCCGCCCTCCGTCCACCACTGGGTCATGACCATTCCTTCGAAAGCCTTGTTCAGCGGGCAGAGGACCCAGAGGGGGATCCATCCCCGAGGGACATCGCCTGGCATGAAGGTCATGCCGCTCATGATGGAGAAGATGGGGGCAATGGTGTTGAAGAGGGTTTGCGCCGTTTGCGTGCTCGGGGTCAAGGCCGCCAGGGCCTGGCCAAAGGCGGTGGCGAAGAGCATGTAGAGGAAGAGGAAGGCCCAGAACCAGGCGACCCGCCAGGCCGCAGTGGAGAATCCGAGGGGGAAGTAGAGGAAAAGGAGGAAAAGGACGGACTGGACCCCGACGTAGGGCACTTCCACCAGCAGCCAGGAGAGGGCATAGGCCGGCACACCGTAGGCGCCCGCGAAACGCTCCCGGTAGAACGCCGGACGCTCCTGGTGCATGAGTTCCAAGACCGCCGTGCTGTTGATACAGGCTGTGAAGGTCAAACTCAGGAAAATCAGGCCCAGGTAGCCGACGAGGTCGGGGACGGTTTCCTGGGGCTGCCCGTGGTAGATCCCGCTCAAGACCAGGGCCATCGCCGCTGT
>NW_005803920.1:69110-69590 GCF_000240725.1 Microchloropsis gaditana
GAGGAGAAAGAAAGGGAGGAGGAGGAGGAGGAGGAAGTTTCCCGCACCTGGTGGTGGGTTGTTGCCTGGCCGACCTATACGACGCCGAGGAGCTCGTGGGCAGGGTGCTGCGTGCCAGTGGCGGAGGGGGCGAAGGAGGGAGGGAGAGAGGGAGGGAGGGAGGAAGGCTGTTGGTGTACCTGCCCATCACCTTCGCCGGCCAGACAGCCTTAGTGCCTCCCGCGCCAGCGCAGGACCTTCGTCCCCCGCCCTCGCCTTTCCCCGCCTCCTCCCTCCCCTCGGACGCGATGGCAATGGAAGCCTATCACCACTCCCTCTCCCACATTCAGGGGCACAACCTGAGCCCGGAGCGCCTGGTGCGAGCCATGGCCAGTCATGGCGCCGCCTTGATCGCCCGGGGAGAGTCTCCCTGGCGGGTCGAGCCGGATCGGGACGCGTATCTCTGGAGGTGTCTGGCGCATTTTTTCGGGTTGGGGCTAC
>NW_005803920.1:69600-78647 GCF_000240725.1 Microchloropsis gaditana
ATCGTTGCCCCGCAAGAAGTAACGGCCGTCCTCCGATCGTTGGCTCCGTTTCAAATTGTAACGGTTCAGCCCGCCGCCTCGATAGACATGCCGCACCAAGGAAGCTGAGGACGAGGGTGACGGCGGTCTCAGCCTCCAAGAAGGGCGGGAAAATGGTGCGACCGCCGCCAAGTTAAGGTCGTACAAACAGCTGCCTTCGGTCCCCACCAAGAGCCCTGTCTGGCCCGTGTGTGCTTGCAGGGAGGCCACACCCCCTTCCTCCGCCGGCACAGAAAATTGCGTCAGGCAACCCCGTGCCTCGACACTCTCCACGCCCCGCCTCAAGTCCCACACCCGCACCGCCCCTTCCAGTCCGCCGCTCACCAGCAAGCCGCTTTCCCCCCCCCCGCTCAGGGAGACCAACTCTGAGACACCGCCTGGATGATGCCGGCCCGTCGGCCCCTGTCCCCCCCCGGCCGTGTCCCGCCCGCTCCGGCGGTCCCAGAGGACGATCTGGCCCCCGACACCCACGGCCAGGGTGCCCACGGCGTCGATGGGGGTGAGGGCGAGGGGGGGAGGGAGGTCGGGAGGGAGAACCAGGTCGGCAAGGACGCGCTGAGCTCCTGTGTGGAAGACTTTGACGGTCCCATCTTCGGCGGCAGAGTAGATCTCGTGGGGAGAATGCGGGAGAGAGGACCATTTGATAGTGGTCGTCGGGGCGGAGTGGAGTGCCGGGGCGGTGAAGACTTTGGAGGGACGCGCGTCGGTGAGGGGATGACGCCACACGGTTAGGGAGGAGGTTAAAGAGGAGACGAGGGCAAGCATGGGCTCTTCGCCTGGCAAGGTGTAATTGTAGTCCATGCGCCCGGCATGTTTATGCGAAGTGTAGTTAAGTCGAAGGTAGTGGAAAGGGTCATCGGCGTGCAAGAGGCTTGGCGGGAGGGGGTAAAATCGGGACGGAAAAGAGGAGGACGGGAGGGACGGAGGCAAAGAGGTCGATGTTCTCCCGGCGTATTGTCGATGTAAAACCGCGCGAGCCACATGTTCTCGATGTAGAGAATGTACAACGCGTGGTGAGGGGCTGCACGGTAGCTTCACGGCCTCGGTAGAGTTGGATGAGGAAGAATACGAGGAAGGGCCTTCGTGGTTACCTTGCTGGGGAAAGGGGGCTGCCGCAGGCGTCAATAGCTCGTTTTTATCCGCTTCAGTCATGGTTCAATCCACCGTTGACCTGTGCAATTGGAATTATTTGGATATGTGTGCGGCAATGTGTGACATTCATGAACAGAGGCCGCAGCTGTCGATCATTTGGTGACCCATTCAGTCAGGCAATGCGGGGAGAGAGAGCGTTGTTCCGGCGAAAGAGGTTCCTTTTAAGCGATTTGATGGGGGCGGGAAAAAACACGCTTGACTTTTAAAGCGACCCAGGGAAGTTCCCCGCAACGTACTCGAGAATGCTGAGTCATTATACAGAAGCTTTGATTTTGACGCGTCACTCTGGCACCCAGCCCTTTTCTTATGGCATCTGGGTAAGCTAAAGTCTTCGCGCCTCAAGCGCCCTGCCGGGTATCCTATTTGTACTGCTGACGGCAAACCGCCGAATCGGTGCTTCGGTGCTTATGAGACATGCTAAATGGACTTTAACTTCATTGCTTCACGAAATTTACATTCATCACAAAATCTTTTGTGCGACGATTTTTAAAGCACAAGCAGTCCCGAAGACACCGGTATCTGAGTACACAGATTCTCATGACGGTGGCCGGAAACGAACTTTATGAGCCGCACGCTCTCCGTGCTTGCTCCAGAAGTGCTTTAATCTCAGAGATAAGCGGGTCGTCATCGTCTATCAGCTGCAGCACCCGCATTGCCCTCAATGTGTACTTCAGTGTGGTCTTGCAATCCCCCAAAAGCCAAACTACTTTGGCCAGTATGGCAAGGTGATACGCAATCAAAACCGAGTTACGGGGACAAATAGCTTCTAGGCTTTGAGCAGCCAAAGTCCCATATTCCACAGCCGACTTAAAATCCTGCGTCGCAAAATTTAACTCCATCAGGCGTGCAAGCACATAATGCATCCGAATAGATACGTAAGGGACGCCGTAACGTGCATACCCGGATTTCGCCCCCTCTAACATGCCGGTCGCCGTCACCAGCGCATTAGGGTTCATTCCATACTCCCTCAAACACTCTTCCGCCCTCTTTTCATGCTCCTCTGCGGCAAGAAACTCCTCTTCGAGTCCTTTCACCTCCTTCTCGTCCAGGTGCGCGCCGCAGCTTGTGCACATATGAGCCCACGTACGGCTCTCCACCGCCTTCTTGCCATCCCCCCCTTTCATTGTCCGCCAGGCCCGAAACAGAGCCGCGTCGCGCCCTTTTGGCAGAGACAGGCCCACACATCCTCTTCCTCGCCGGGGACATCCCATACCGGTTACTCGCTGATCCCACCAGGCCTCTTCCACAGAGGTACAACGTGCGCAGTGGCACACAAAACCGTAGCCCGCTATCAGTCCCGATTGTCGCGCAGCTTTGTGCTGATTGACATCGATGTAGGCAATGGTCAGTTCCTCACCTGGAAAAATGGGCCGCAACGTTCGCAGTCGAAGAGATGTGCCTTGGAAGAGTTGGATGCAGTTCGGTTCACACGAATGATTGAACATGGTGGCGTCGAGGAACAAGCCTTGTCCGATTTGGTGAGAAAGTTTTCCCGCTACGGTTATAGCAAACGCGTTGCACTCCAGCCTGGATAACAATTTAGCCACGTATTTGTACCCGCCCAGGCGTTTCGACACGATCGTGGATATTTTGGACGGAGCCGATGAACCGCGGGACCAAAAAAAGACGAGGGAACCGGCGGCCACTTCGTCTATCAGTTTTCGACGGGACGGGGAGGCTTCGTCGTAGTGGTCGACGAGCGCTTCCACGGCCTGATGACAATGTCGGTCGTTGGGATTTGCCACAGTGTCGATCTCCATAGCCACACGTTGAAGAAGGCGATCGACCATGAGCATGGTCGGGCCCGGTACCTTTGGTAGTCCTCTAATCTGGGAACATACGGCTTTATGGGCTGTCTCGTCGTTTCTCTGACATCGCCGGCTGCAATAAGAAAATACTCTGCAGGTGGCACATCGGAGCAAGCTCCCAGTGGGGGCCTTGAGACAATGAGCACATCGGGTGTCGCGTTCCGATTCTTGTAAAGCCCAGAAATCGGCAGAACATGAATGGACGGTATAGCCAGCTGGCAATTGGCGGGCAGCGACAGCACAACGTCCTTTACTGTGTGTCTTGACTTGCTTCCAATCAGGACAAGGTGAAGTCATGTTTTACGGGGGGTCCGAATTCCTGTGCCCCGTTGTTTGAGAGTGATCCTGTGCACTGATTTTATAACGGAACGCTATGTGAGCTTGTGAAAGTGCCGTAAGATTACTGCCTCGGGAAACATTGGCCTCCCTAAAGTATGTTGAGTAGCTCGACCCGGGGCTTGCTGCAGGCCTGGTACGTCAAACATCATATCATCAGTGAGCTATCCGCAGGCTCGGTACGTTAAACACCATATCATCAATGAGCTATCCGCAGGCTGGGTACGTCAAACATCATATCATGAGAGCGAGCTATCCGCAGGCTGGGTACGTTAAACATCATATCATCAGAGCTTAAGTTCGTATAAGCCCGCGAAAGAGAAGACAGAAGACGCGCAGAAAGCAAGCCTGCGGTCCTGCGCCATGGCTGGGCGGTGGGATGAATCTGGAGGCATTTAGCAGGTTGAAATATATTTTTGTTCCTGGTTGACCTTTTTTTATGACTTTTCAGGAAATTTTGACGTTTCGCCCATAATCTCAGGGAGGGGGAGACCTCAAGGCCGGCCCAGACCCAAGTGCTAAGGAGACAGAGGTACTGCCCAACCTGCATTGCTCCTCAACTCTTCGTTATTAACGCTGTACGTATATAAAGTCATAAAAATTTCGGCGTGATAGGCCATTCTATCCATGCGGAACGGGAAAAGCAGCGTTGGCGGGGGCAACACTACCATAAACTACGCGGTGAGATGATGTTCCAGTTCCTCTGTGACCAGGTCTCTTCAATACGCCGTTATTGAGCTTTTAAGAAAGCCTTTGTTTTTTCAAAGAACGATTTCCTTTCATTTCCGTGCATACTTGGTCGGTGGCGGTGGTATAATGTGTCCAGACTTTTGCTGTGTGAAGAGATCGTATGCACTTCCCGGGTTCCCCGAAGTGCTTCTTAAAAAGCAACCGCTCTCTTTTGTCTCATTTCACCACCACATCAGACGCTATTCAAGTATGATACACATATATACAGAAGCAAGTTTTTTGGCCCACTAACATTATTGAAAATCCATGTTGACCGCGCCCTAACACCTTGTTTCCATCTCTGCTTCCCTTTCTCCTTTCCTCTTTCCTTCCTCCCCCTGACGTGCAGGATGTAGCCCATACCACGGTAACCACGCCGGTTGCGTCCAAATCTGTTGGAGGGGCGAAGCGGAAACAAGCCGCCATCACCAAAAATGAACGGCGGCACCCGGAGGCCGGGACCCGCACGGGGGGAGACAGGGCCGGAGGGCCCACAGTGAGGGATGTGGCGGTAGACAAGGAGAATCGTCGGCGGCAGGGGGCAACGGGAGGGAATGGGCGGGACAAAGAGGAGATGGGAAGGGAGAGGGCGGGAGGCGACCTGTCCAAGGCCGCGAAACGGGCCAAGCCTTCCGGCCCCATCACTTCCGTCCCTCCGCCCCCATCACATCCTCAATCTTCGCCTTCGGCTCCCTCCTCCTCCTCCTCCTCCGCCTCGGGGGCCCAGCCGGCTAGTGTGCGCTACCCTCGTCTGAACTACGCCGAAGCCGTGCCGCCCACCGAACGGACTTTCATCTCCCCTGACGTACCGGACACGGACAAGCTCCTGTATTTGGCGTCGCGCGTGATGGAAGCCGATACTTTGCAGGTGGAACGGATGCTGATGTCGACCAAGTACCAGCATTTGTCGCACGAGATGGAGAAGTATGCGGGCATGGTGGGGAAACGCCTGCGTCGGGTCTTGGAGGAGGACGCGAGGGCCGAGGTCGCCGAGTTGGGGGAACTGGAGCGCCTCCGTCGGGAAAGGAGGGAGACTGTTGCGGCCTGCGACGCCCTGGACGAGGAGGCCGGGAAACTCCGCAAAGTTTTGAGGATATGGGAAGAAATGGACAGGGAGATGGAGGTGGAGGGCGGTCGGTTTACGGACCAGGTGGGGGCGGCGCGGGCGGCGGAAATGGAGCGGGCAGAGGGGGCCCTCGCGTCTCAAGAAAGGTCTCGAACCGGTGGGACGGAGACGGCAGCCGGCTACACCTCCCCTGTGACGGAAGAAACCTTGACGTTGCTGGCCCAGGGCCCCGGCATCCGCGCCCACATCCTGGAAAGCGCCGGCCAACTGGTGGACGCCCTGGAGGGGAAAGTGGCGGAGGTGCGGCAAGTGGAGGAAGCGGCGAAGGGGCGACAAAAAGCTTTGGCCGCCGCGTTTCGAGCCGTATCTTTTGCAGGAATCCCCGCCATGGGGGAGCCGGCGGTGGCGGTGAAGCGGGCAGGGGGAGGGAAAATAAAGTGAGGGGCCGCAGAGGGGTGGGACAGGTGGCAACGTGGGGTGTGAAAAAGTACGAAGGAGGTAGAGGCAGTGGCGATGGCGGGAGGCGAAGGGGGGGGACGGGCCAAGAAGGGAGGAAGGCGGGGTCCATGGGGGAATCTGAGGCATATTCGGAGCTAGCATGGATATCAGGCGGTGGGCGTGCAAGGAGGCTGCTGGCTCGCGGAAAGCCAGCTCCCCTGGTAGGGAGGGAGGGAAAAGCCAGTGCGACTCGAGCAGGGGGGATTGCGGCCTTTGTTTGCATCGGAAGCACAATAGGAAGGACACGCGCGTGGAAGGAAGTGTTGCTTGCCGATGGAGAGGGAGACAATGGGCCGAAACGCCGGAAGCGGGTCAGAGAGGCCGAGGGCATAAGGAGATGGGCGGGGAGGAGAGTGAGGGAATGTGACGGCGATGGCATCCGAAGGGGTGGGAAAGGAAGCTTCGTCACTCCAGGAAGGGGAGTGGACGGGGAAAGGAGGGGGGGGAGCAAATACGGGGGGACTCGAGCGACAGGGAAAAAGCAATGACAGACATGTGCCGGACAGTGATCTATGGAAAGAAACATCCAATCAACGCATCAGGTGCCACGTCCATCCCGTTCCACATTTGATTCAAATTTACGCGCATTTTTCTGTTTACTTCCTGCTTCCCTCCCTTTATTTTGACCTCACATGAGCCCCAGAGCCCTCCTTAACCCCGCTCCACTTCCCTCCACGACTTATTCGTAAAAATCGACGCACAAACATCCAAACTAATGCCCTCACGCCCACAAAGAAAAAGAGTGCCCGTCGCAGAAAGCTTTTCCACGTCTAAATGCCTTTGCACCTGTATCCCTCCTTTCTCCCGCTCCTACTGCTTTGATAAAGTGTTTCCCGCGCTTGTAATTCCTTCCCGATCAGCTTAGTTGACAGAGAGCACTTCAATGACGAAGTTGAGGGGAGAATTGGGCTGAATGCCTGGTGGGAGGGGGAAGACAAGGGAACCAAATGAGGGAGCTACCACCCTCAAGGCATCAATGTGGCCTTTGAATCATCCTTTGACAATGTGGCCTTTGAATCATCCTTTGACAAGAAACCACCTTCATATAAGTGGGAAGACTATATATATATATATAAGTGGGAAGGCTATGTATATATAAGTGGGAAGACTTTGGATACATAAGTGGAAAGACTATGTCTCGCCCTCGCCGCGCCATCTCTGCGCCGCTCTCTCCGATCACAATGAGCCCCGAGCCTTCCCCCCCAACGTCTCCCGTACCCCATGCGGGAAATCCGGCGGCCCCATAGGCGTAGTCAGGCGTCGCCTTAATGGTCGCTTTTTCCCCCACTTTCATGGTCATGACGCCTTCGTCCCAGGCCCGGATCACCTGGGGCAAGGATGGCAGGGTACAAGGGAGAACGCGAGAGGGGAGGAGAGATTGCGTGCGTCAGACAATGTGGGTGCCGGGACAGGCAACGAAAGAGGAGGGAAGACATGCAGTGGCTAAGGAGGACGCTTGAGTGGAGGAGGAGGGAAAGAAAGCCCTTGCGTCTCGACAGCCTGGCAAGGAAAGGGTGCCAATATAGGGAGACGGGAAAGGGGAGAGTAGAAACGAACCCACCTTGCCCATGCCTATCTGGAAAGTGAAAGGCTGCTGCCCGGGGTCTGCGTGCCGGCGTAAAAACACAAGATACGAGATTTTGGCCTGAGTGCTTCTTCTCCCAAGGATCAAGCTTTCCCTACTCTGTGCTCATCGCCCAGCTTTCCAGCACATGCTTAATCGTCGCCATTACTCGTCATGCTGTCACAACGCCATGCTCGCATGCATCCAGTCCTACCTTTGGTTGACCAAAACGGCGCGTTTAAATCGCCATTTTTCCCAAGGCCCTCGCAGTGCACGGTTACCGTCGAGCCTAATAATCAGAGAACAATCGATAAGCAAGGGATCGAAGGCGTCAGGCATGTGATCCTAGTGATACTTGCCACCGGACGTCTTATCTCTTCGTCGACCATGGCTACATGAACACCTCACGGCGATGAATCGTGTATGTCATAAATGCGATGAACGTTTCATTCGTCAGATCACATGCCTACCTGGAGTGGGAGTCGGGCCCGTCCCTTCCTGCATGACAACTTTTTCAAAAGCCATATTTGATAGCGGATTATTTATCGAGATCAAGCTGATCCTTGAAGGAGAGACACGTGACCAAAGAGTTGTGTGAGTGCGTGTAAGATTCAAGTACAATACCACAGTCTTTGGGAGAAGGAAAAATATGCTTTCTCGGCTCCAAAATAAACGATGAGGAGCAAAATCTATCGTTTTCCGGTATAAAGCACCAAACGCCCATTTACAAAAATACTGACAAGCCCAATTATTTGAAGGTGTAGCAACGCGGCTCGCAGCCGAAGATGTGGAACCGAGCGAGGGTTTACGATAATATACTCAAAACAAGCTATGACCCAGTAACGGTTCAACATGTCCTAGTGCCACTCCGACCCCTGTGACGCAAACAAGTATACTTTCCCTCGATGACTCTTCCTCTTTCGTCGTCGTACGTGTTAATTGTGTGATTTCATCACCCTCCTTCCGTGTGGTCATTGTCACGTGCGCATAAAAAGTTGCAATAGCGGCCGCACCAACCTCCCCTGTCTAGCCCGACGGACTTGGCCAATATCTGATATCATGAGGTGTACTCTCGATGCGAATTTTGGATGTATTGAGCATCTCCACTATACACTACACCGACATAGAGTCCAAAGCATACCAATCCATCGGTTTTTGATCAACGCTGCTCATACGTCGCGGCATGCGCCCTCGTCACGGCCCCTTCCTTCTCTTCCTTCTGGCCATGGCGCTCCGATACAAACCTTGCTCTTCCTCGCTTGCCAGCCATTTTGTCGCCACTGCACCCCTTTCGATGCACTCTCAACAGCCTTTTGCATCCTCGGTATCATCGAATGTATCCCAAGCACCATCGTTGCGGGCAAATCCCTCTCCTGAATCTCCTCCCTCTGTCCTTCTCCTTGACGTTGACGGTACCTTGTATTCGAAATCGACTGGCGTGGAGGACGCAATCGCGGCGAATATCAAAAAATACTGCAATGTTACCTTCCAAATTTCTCCCACTGCGTGCGATGCCCTTCATCATCAATATGGCTCCACTATCCAAGGTCTAAAAATGTCTCGGAACCTGTCCGACGACGACATCGCGGCCTTCTACAACACGGTTTACCAAAACCTGCCCCTCCATCGCCTTCTCCCGCCCCCGCGCACGTCCAGCCTTGACGCCGACGTGTTTGGCTACCAGCACCGCCTTCCTCTCGCCGCCCTTCTCCACGCGCACCGTGGGCCCGTCTGGATCGTCTCGAATTCCCCCCGCGCCCACGTCCAACGGGTCTTGGCCCATATCGGCCTGGCCTCCTTCCCTTGGGCTGGCATGCTCACCCCAGACTCCCTCCCGGGCTATCCGACAAAGACG
>NW_005803920.1:78657-80870 GCF_000240725.1 Microchloropsis gaditana
CCGTCTCTATAATCATGGAGGTCCTCTTCGTCATCTCAACCTTCGCCATGGGCTTCGAGCTCTTTGTCGGGGCGGCGGTGGTGGCCGGCGCTTTCTTCCTGGCCTCCGAGGTGCTGATGATCGTCTCCTTGCACTTCTACCTGCCCATGACCAGGACGAGCCCGGAGGCGGGAAAGACTTGGGTGGGCGGTCCGAGGGGGAAGGGGAAGAGCGGGAGGGAGGACGAGGTAAAGCGCGAGGGAGGGGCGGACGCAGCGGTGGCGCCCACGGCGAGGGAGGTGGAGGTTTTCCCAGTGGAGACAGGCGCAAAGGCCAGGGGCATCATGGGCGCCGTGTTTGGTCTCTGTGGTGGGAAGAGAGGAGAGGGTCGGACCGGCTTGTCGTGGGAAAGTCTCCCAGTGAACGAGGAGTCGATCGAGCAATTCCGTCGGCTCACCGTCATCACCGTCCTCTCCAACATGCAATACTTGCCCTTTCTCCTCCCCATCCTCCCTTTCCTCCTCTCGGGCCTTCCCCTCCCCCGGGCGGCTTTCCATTGGCTGGGGGTCTTCTGTTGTCTCACGGCGGCAGTTGTGATCAACGCGTACGTGAAAACCACGCTTGCCAAGCCCCCCCCCCGCCTTTCCTCCTTCCACCACACCCTCCTTCGCGCCCTCCCCTCCCTCATTCACGCTCTCCCCGGGCTCTGCACCGTACTGGCCTGGAGGGAGGGTCAAGGCCCTTCTGTGGTCGGGGACCGGGGGGGGCTCCCGTCGGCTTTCCCCGCCTGGTTCTGTCTCACGGCAATCTACTACGTCTACCTAGGTCTCACTTTCCGGGGGAGGCCGGAGGTGACGGGTGGGAGGTACTTGGGTGAGGGGCTGGAACTGTGGAAGGGGGGCTGGTCCCTCTTCACTTTTCTGGACGGGATCGATCAATATTTCCAAGCCAAGCTCGTCTTCATGGACGCAGCCTTGGATCTGAAGGGGAAACCGCACGTGTTCGCCTTTCACCCCCACGGAGTACAACCTTTCACGGTCTTCTGGATCCAGCTCTCCCGGGCCTGGCGGGAGGGCGTGGGACGAGGGCAGCGCTTCTGTGTGATGACGGCGAGTGTGATGCATTACGTACCCCTGATGCGAGACATCCTGCAATGGTTGGGGGGCCGCGAGGTGTCCAAGGAGAGTATCTGCCACGCCCTCCATCGACAGGAGTCGGTGTTGCTGGTCCCGGGGGGGCAGCAAGAGATGATGGAGTCCCAGTCTCAGATGGGGGAGATCCGGCTCGTGACCCGCCACGTGGGATTCATTCGCCTCGCCCTACAGACCGGGACGCCCTTGGTCCCTGTCCTCTCTTTTGGAGAGGTGGAAGTGATGGATTTTGTCCGTTACCCCCGCTTGCAACGCTTTTTCATCCAACGGCTCGGCATTCCGGTTCCTTTTTTTCCGTACGGCTTGTTCGGATTCCCCATCCCGAGGCCCGTGCCTGTCACGGTGGTGTTTGGGCGGGCGCTTGAGGTGGAGAAAATCGCCGAGCCCACGCAGGAGGACGTGAGTCGGTTGGCGAAACGTTATTTTGAGCGCATCGAAGAGATGTTTGAGAAGAATAAAGCGGGAGCAGAGGGGCATGCAGCGTCGCGACTGGTCTTGCTCTGAAGAACACAGAGATATTCGGAGGACGGAAGGCGAGAAGGGGAGGGGGATGTTGAGCGAGCAGTGAATTGACTTCGTAGGATGATAGGGAATACAATGCCGCACCAAAGTCATGAAAATGCGATACAAATCAAAGAGTATTTAATTAGGTAACCGTCGTCGGCTACGGCGCAGCAACTTCGCGTGACGGGCACCGAGCAGAGACTGTTTGGGTATGTCAGATCAGACAACAAAAAAAGACGGCAGCTCTTGCGATGCAGGAGAAACCGCGTATGCTGCGAAAATTGATGCGTTGGATCATCGAAGGGATGGGAATAATTTGGCGTCATTTACATGATTTTCAAAACAAAGCAGGAGCTCCTCCCGTGAATTGCTTGATTTTTTTGATTTCATGGTTGGAAAGGCGCACTGACGAGCCGATGCCAACGAGCTACAACAAAAAGGACCAAGGGGAAACGCCTCCTCCCTCACTTGCCCTCTTCCCCTCCAGCTTCATCTCTCCCCTTCCCCCCTCCCCCTCGCCAGGCCTCGCATCCCCCTGGCCGCACGCTCCACGTCTCCCGGCAAGATCATGGACCGGCG
>NW_005803920.1:80880-81234 GCF_000240725.1 Microchloropsis gaditana
TCCTCCCGGTCGAAGTCGTCGAGGAGGAGATCGTAACCGTCGTGGAGACAGCCGTGGGCGTGGAACCAGTCCCGGCACGACAAACACTGCAGCATGGGGAGCTCCTCGGGCCCGTCGCAGTAGCACCACCGGTCCACAAAATTGTGGTTGTACTGGTTCCCTTCGTTCCGATCCGCTTTTCCTCCTTCCTCCCCCAAGGAGGGCCCCGCAGGAAGGGCAGCCGGGTACAGGGAGCAGGACAGACGACCCCCTGCCCTCCCCGCCTGGGCGAACCGGGCGTTCCCACAGTCGCATCGAAAATGCCGCTTCTCCCCCAGGTTTCGGACCTGGTGCCCGATCATTTGGTGGCAATGC
>NW_005803920.1:82931-86204 GCF_000240725.1 Microchloropsis gaditana
CCCGACGGAGGGAGCGGGGGAAGAATGCACCAGGGCCTGGTTCTGGACGTGGTCGGGGAAACGGAAGGCGTGAAAAAACTCGTGGCGGGGACCGACGTGGTCCTCTCCTTGCTCCCTGCTTCCATGCACGTCGACATTGCCCGGGCCTGCCTGGCCTGTCGGAAACCCCTCGTCACCACCTCCTACGTCTCCGAGGCCCTCAAAGACATGGACGCGGCGGCGGCGGCTCAGGGCCTGGTCTTTTTGAACGAGGTCGGGCTCGATCCAGGCATGGACCACGCGAGTGCCATGCGCATCATCGACAGGGTCAAGGCGGAGGGCGGGCGGGTCCACAGCTTCCGCTCCGTCTGCGGCGGTCTCCCCGCGCCCGGCGTGGCCGCCAAGACGCCTTTCCTCTACAAGTACTCGTGGAGCCCCCGCGGGGTCTTGACGGCGGCCGAGAACCCGGCCCTGTACAGGGAGGGCGGGAGGGAGGTCAAGGTTCCCGGCGAGGCCCTCCTCCGCCACGCGGTGCCTTGTCCCCCGGACGCTTTCCCCACCCTCCGGCTGGAGGTCTTGCCCAACCGGGATTCGCTCAAGTACCAGGCGCTCTACGGGATTGAGGACGCCGAGACCTGTTTCCGAGGCACGCTGCGGTACGAGGGATGGGGGGACTTGATGGCCGGCTGTCAAGCCTTGGGTCTCACGGCCCGCTCCCCCGTGCCCTCCACGTGCACGTCCATGACGACGTACCTGAGGGAGTTGTGGGGCGAGGGAGATGGTGACGGGTGGGAGAGAGGGGCAGGCCGGCGCCTGGCCGCGGCAGGGGTAAAAAATCCGGGTAGGGTGATACGAGCCTTGGCGTGGCTGGAGGGGCATGGGGGAGATGCCATGCCCGCGACGCAGCCGTGGGCAGATCAGACGAGCGTCATAGATGCCTTTTCGACGTTGCTGGAGGAGCGATTGCAGTATGGGCCGTCGGAAGTGGACATGGTAGCCATGCGGCATGACGTCGTTGTCAGCGGGGGGAGGAGGAAGCCAGGCACGGCAGAAGGGAAGGAGGAAATGGGAGGGAAAATGCATTTGTACCATCACACGTCGAACTTGTTGATATTCGGGGACGAGAAGGACAGCGCCATGAGCGTGACGGTCGGTAAAACTGCCGGGGTGGCCACTGAACTGGTCTTGGCGGGTACGCTTCAGAGGGACAATGTTGTCGGGGTCCGCGTCCCGACAATCCCCGCTATTTACACACCCCTTCTAGATGGGTTGGCGAAGGAAGGAATCATGTTTGAAGAGGATTGTCAAGCGGTAGCTGGGAGAGAGGAGGAAGATGAAAGGGAGAGGGACAGCGTGTTTTTGGAGTGACAGAATGTCAAAGTTCCACTTAAAAGGGAAGAAGAAGCCCAAATTATTCAACCTGTATGTATAGTTAAGGCTTTTATACACTGGGTGTACAGGCATACAAAGCTGTTGGGGTAAGTTGAGGCAAATGTGGAAGTCTCTCGCCTTACGAGCCCTTTTCTCAGGAATAGAAGCTAGGCCTGGCCAGCTGAGGGGTGATGAACAAGTTGCATTCGGAGAGACTTCAGAAGAATTTTATTCTAGATTAGGGGAGCCAATAGCAACCAAATTTGGATTTCCCCCCTCGATATATCCTCTTAACATGACTTTCTTTCCTTTCCCATATTATAACCTCCCCCTCCCTTGCCTTAGTCATGCTGACCGATACACATGCGACCCATTTCTGATAAAAAATTGACAACAGAGAGATTTTAGATGTACAAGATGCCGAGGAGACGCCCTTAAGACCCAGACACTAAGCATTTTGCATTCCCCCCCCCAAAAGGGACGTCACGTGACGTCATGCTTCGCTGAGCCGTTGCCCTTCCCTCCTCCGCCTGTACGTTGACGCAAAACTCCCACGACGTGCTATGCCCCCACTGCCCGGCTGCACACGACTTGAAGCCGGACACCTGTGCTCAACGACGTGGCATTAGGTGCTGCGTGCGAATATGGGGGCAGTTTTGAAGGGAGGGGGGATGCATTACGCCAAACATATGTCGGTTGCTTGCGCTGCAACTCACTCTGCTTCTGATGTTTCATTTCATCCTATTGATAACCTGACAGCATACCGATGAAGCGGCGGCGCAGATCAGAGAGCGGTACCAAAGGAGATGCATTGAATAATGGAACACACATGGACATCTCTGCCATCCCCATCCAGCCTTCTACCATGTCAGAATTCAAAACGATTCCATCCCCTTTTTCGTTACGCGGCAAAGAGGGCGGCTTCCTTCAACGACATTGGAGGAAATTCAAGCACAAGCGGGCGAAAAAAAAGGTCGAGGAGACGATGATTTCAACTCCTAACGAAGAGGATGGAGAGGATGCGGAGGAGGAAGAAGGTGACTTCGATGTGGCATTTTCCCGTTCTCCGGTGCAGGACCCACCCCAGTTGGTCCCGGTCTCGCCTGGGAACAAGCACTGCTTGAGCGCTGCAGACGCCCACGCTGCAGTGGTTGCTGCGGAAGCGGCTGTGTTGGCACGTAAAGCCCTCCAGGAAGAGGAAGAGGCCGCCCGGCGGCAGCAGTTATGGAAATTGAAAAGCTTCTTGGCCGTGTACCTGACGCTGCTGGTGATGAGCTTTGCCTTGTCCGTGTGGTCGGACCTGACTCTTCTGGTGCCCCGGCTTTTGAAAGTGTCCTTGGTCCTACAAGTGACCTCCGCCGCCTTTTTCTGTCTGGCGGTGCCCATCACGCATTGCAGCGGCGCCTTCTTCTTCCCCCAGTGGCGGTTCTACCAGCCTTTCCAAGGCGGCACCCGGTTCGTCGTCTTTCAGGCCATCAGCTGGACATTCTACGCTCTCTGCTTGCTCCTCGCCGTGAGCTGCCTGCTGGTTTGGTCCTCGGTCCTGCAATATACTCTCGGGTTGATGACTTCCTTCGGCGTCTTCGGGGTCCTGTCTCAGGTGTGCATGGTCACGAGCCTGGTCCTTTACGAACGGCGCCAGCAACGCCGGGGGCGACGGAGGAAAGCGGAGGAGGAAGAAGAGACCTTGCTTCGACTGAAGCTGAGGGAGATGGAATGCAAAGAGGCGGAGGCGGGAAAGGAGCGACCGAGGGAGGGATCAGAAGAGGGCGACCCTAGGAGGCTTCCATCCACCTCTACCTTGTCGGTTGGAAACGCCGGCGCATCGGCCACCACCGTCGCTGCTGAAAGTGAAAGTACCACCAGGACTCTAGCGGAGGGAATGGACGGCGTGCACGGGGAGGAAGAGCCTGGGAGCGGGGC
>NW_005803920.1:87633-89884 GCF_000240725.1 Microchloropsis gaditana
GGGGGGGAGGGCGGGTCAAGGGAGGAGGACGAGGTGGGGGGCGAGAAGAGGGAAGCCTTTGCGGACGTGACGCGAGCATGGCCCAGGTGGTCCGGTGCGTTGGCACGCTTGGGAAGGTTGTCGAGGCCCCGGGGGCTGGGGAGATCGCCTGTAGGAGCGCCGTGAGAGTCATGGGTGTCGCTGCGGGAGTGCTGAGATAGGGCTGGCACACGTGGGATGCAGGGGGAGCCGTTGGTGGATAAGGCGGGGTCAAGGACTGGCACGAGTAGATTGGTCATGTCGCCGCAGCTTGAGGATTTTTGCCTGCGAAAGTTGCGCGAAAGTGTGGACCGGGGCCGCGGGGCGGGGTACGGTCGAGAGGAAGGGGAGGGAGGAGGCACGGGTGGAGACGCGTCTCTCCAAGAGAGTTGGTGCGTGTGCTGCATGGTGCTCTCATGTTGCTGGTCGTGTTTGTCGTGAAACTTTCGTTGACCCCGGGCCTTGTGGGAGACAAGGGACACGCCTGGGGTGAATGCTGCTGCCTCCCTCTCGGTCCCACGGGCGTTCAAATCGGCCGCAAAGGAATACGAAGGTCCCTTTGGAGCCTGTCGTATTCCTGAAAATTGCCCGTCTGAGGCATGCGACACCGCATCGTCCATTTTGGGCAAGTTTAGCCCCATCCCAGCATCGTTCTCCCACATGACTGTGTCAGAGCACACAGGCGTGAGCCAGGCCCGGCTAGCCACATCGGATGCTCGCAACCGTAACACCGAGGACGGCAAGATACAAGTTGATGCGTTTTGGTCGTCCAAACCGCTGTTGGTCATATTTCGCGTGTACTTTCAATTTGGGGTTGGTGTCAAGTGCACGATTGAAACGAAGGCAGTGGCGGGTATTCCGGAGGCTGACACCACCCGCGGGAGTCTCGGTCCTTCTCTATAAGCGGTACGCCTATACTCCCATTAGCAAGACGAACGACAGCACAGTCAAGACGCGTGATTTTCGATGCACTGTCTCGTTACTGGGGTACTGTTGGGGGTGGAAAACGCAAAAATCAACGCGTGAGTGAAACTTCCAATATCAAGCCTCGGAAACTGTAGCAGACGCCAGAAAAAGTAATTGCACTTTAAATAAGCAACACTAAGCTCCGTCGTCAGTACAGCAACGTTTCAACAACATCCGTCGGGTACGTCATTCTTTCCAACGTGGGAGGAAGAAATTCGCAGCGTGCCTGTCCGCGGAACATGGCGGCTCCGCGGTGTCTTCCATGTGAAGTGTTTGTTTTTTGGGTTTTTATTTTGAGCAGCCGGCGGCTTCCTCCGCAAGTTGACATGCGCCGCAAGCTATGACGTCATCCTCCCGGAAACCTCTTGACAGCCTTCCTAAAAGACAGGTTATGCGGTATAGCCCGAACTTCGGTGAACATTGGCACGAAATTTATTCGTGTGATTTGTTTGGATGTGTAGGAAAGGGGCTTACACCGTATCAACTTTCAGGAAAAGACGCTCGAGGGTGAAGTCTCCAACTTTCTTTTTCTTCTGCTGCCTCCGCTTTCTGTGGGGCCTCATGGCACGTACTTTATGCGTCCATAATTTTTTTTAAACAACTGTTCCTATCGCATACCATCACTCCTTTCATCATAAAAAATGATAGCATGTACAATGCTCGATCAAGTACACTGATCCGGCGCTTTTTTGGGCAAACGAAAATAGACTTGGCCTTGAAGACACGGGCTGATCCTGCATCACAGGGCGATACCCATATAGTCTTCTATCGTCCACGAAACTTCCACGCCTCGACTTCCAACATAAAGCTATATACCTCTCACAGTATCTGTCGATCACTGAACACTCATCCCTTCCGAATGCGATATGCGTCATCTACGGCCTCTGCCAACGCCTTCCCCGACCCTCGCACCATTGGCATCGTCCGGGAGACCTTTGGAAAGTGGGAGCGCCGGGCCCCCCTGGCACCCAAACACGTCCAGGCTTTAGCCCAAAAAGGTATTAAAGTCCTTGTGCAGCCTTCGTTTCGAAGGGCCTACCCTGACTCGGCCTATGCGGCCGCAGGAGCCAGCATCCAAGAAGATTTGTTGCCGGCCTCTCTCATATTGGGAGTGAAACAGGTGCCAGTATCCGCTTTGCTACCGGAACGGACGTATATGATGTTCGCACACGTCTTGAAAGGTCAATTGGAGAACATGCCTTTGCTTGACGCCATCCGTCGCTTAAAGATCCGCCTGTTGGACTATGAATGCATCACAGAAACCGGG
>NW_005803920.1:89986-90737 GCF_000240725.1 Microchloropsis gaditana
GGAGGGAGGGAGGGAGGAAGGGAAAAAGGCGGGATCGTCGGACGGGAGGGTCAGGAGAGTAAGGTGGCGGGATGCCAGCACGTGTTCCCAACGTCCAGAGCTTTCCTATCCCGTATACCATGCAAGGAATTCATCCGCCTTTAATGTCACTTTGTCACCTCCACATCGCAGGGAAGAACATCCGCCCGGACAAGGCCAAGAAGATGGGCCTGGCGGACGTGGTGGTGGACCCCGCCGCGTTGGAGACGGTGGCGGTGGAGACGGCCCGCGCCTTGGCCGAGGGTTCGCTGAAAGGGAAGAGGAAGGGCAAGGGACTCCTCCAGAAGGTTCTGGAAGACACCTCGATGGGACGGTCGATCGTGTACGGGCAGACGGAGAAGATGGTTGCCAAGAACACGGGTGGCCATTATCCCGCACCGACGGCGATATTGGGTGCGTTTAGACGGGTTTTTTAAAAATTCAAAAAATAACGGATGTGTTGCGCGTGGACTCACGATTTTCCACCATCACTTCTGATTCCCTCGTGTGTCTAGATACGATCAAGTACGGTTTCACCCACAGCAAGCCCCAAGCCCTAGAGTACGAGGCGACGCGCTTTGCGGAGCTGGCGGCCACGAGTGTGAGCGCCGCCCTGCGAGGCATTTTCACGGGCACGACTGCCCTGAAACAAAGCAAGTACGGGAAGCCCGCTAATCCTGTGGAGACGGTGGCTGTGGTGGGTGCAGGATTAATGGGCGCGGGTATTGCCCAG
>NW_005803920.1:90786-93348 GCF_000240725.1 Microchloropsis gaditana
GGAGGGAGGGAGAGGGGCAGGGTTTGGGCGGAGCTTGGTGGGTTTGTTGGTGCGTGAAGGGTTATGTTTCCTGTCTCTTCGTATCGGAAATCTCCCTGCTCCCTTCGAGTCACGAAATAGCGCATGACCCGCTTCCCCTCGTTCAGGTACCGGGTGCTCCTGAAGGACAAGGACCTCGCCGGGGTCAGTCGCGGCGAGAAATACATTTCGGACAACTTAAAGGGAAAGATGAAGAAGAAGAGGATGACGAAGTACGCCTACGACACCACCACCAGCCGGGTGGTGGGTTTGACGGACGAGAGCGCGAACTGGGGGAAGCAATTTGGGAAGGCGGACATGGTGATAGAGGCAGTCTTCGAGGACCTGAGCCTCAAGCATAAGGTCATTCAGCAGTTGGAGGAGCATTTGCCTCCCCATGCCGTCTTTGCCAGCAACACCAGCGCTATCCCCATCGCTCGGATTGCCGAGGCGAGCCAGCGACCGGAGAATGTGATTGGCATGCATTATTTCTCCCCGGTGCCCCAGATGCCTCTTCTCGAGATCATTCCGCACAAAGGGACCAGCAAAGAGGCCGCGGCGGCTGCTTTCGAAGTGGGGAAGAAACAGGGCAAAACGGTGATTTTCGTGAAAGACGTGCCAGGCTTTTACGTGAATCGGTGCCTGGGGCCCTACCTGGTGGAGACGGGGGCGCTCATGGAAGGTGCGTTGGTAGCGAGTCTGGGGATCGGTTGTCTCGCGTGGTTACTCTCGCCACGTTTGAAAATTTGAACCTTTGACAGTGCACACTTACTTACCTTTTGATTCTCATTATTTCCTCGCGTTGTTCCACCGGGACCCAGCCGGCGTGCCCCTCGAACAGCTGGACAAGGCCATCAAGGCCTACGGTTTCCCCGTGGGGCCCATCACCCTCGCCGACGAGGTCGGAGTCGACGTCGCAGCCCATGTTCAAGCCTTCCTATCCAAAGCCGACTTGGGCGTGCGAATGGGCGGGAGCGACGGACCGATTCTGGACGCGTTGCTGAAGGCCAAGCTTTTGGGCCGTAAGGCCGGCAAAGGCTTCTATACCTACCCCGCGGGGGGGAAAAAGGAGAAAGGGCCCAAGACTTTGAATCCGGAAGCCACGTCTTTGGTCCAGAAATACGTGAAAGGGGAGAGCAAGCTCACGGACGAGGAGGTGCAGAACCGGCTGGTCTCACGCTTTGTCAACGAGGCAGTCTTCGCCCTCCAAGATGGAGTGATCGCCTCCCCCGTCGAGGGCGACATTGGCGCCGTCTTTGGGATCGGATTCCCGCCTTTCCTGGGGGGTCCTTTCCGTCTGATCGACGCATTGGGAGCAGGGAAGTACTGTTCCATGCTGGAGGGCTTTGCCGGCAAATACGGGGAGCAATTCGCCCCCGCGCCACTCCTGGTCGAGCACGCAAAGAGCGGGAAGAAGTTCCACTAGTAGTCCGGAGGGAAGGAGGGAGGGAGAGAGGAGGGGGGGTTGACGCGGTAGCTTCCCGGCAGATGGCATCGAAAAAGTCAAATTTGATGTGGGGACTGCGTTCTGTTAGCGCCTCAGTCAAGTTCGGAAAGGAGGAAGCCTCGTGCTGCCGCTCTCTAGGAGGTGCTTCATAGGGGCAGGAAGAGAGTGGGGGATGCGGTCTCGGGAGGTATGGGAGTAATGGTGGCAGCTGAAGGGAAGAAATCAATTTTGAGAGGCTAGAGAGCACGAGGGCAGTGCTCTGAGAGCGAGAAACACGTGGTCGAAGCTCTGTACTTGTCTTGTAGCGAGGGCCTCAGCCTGGAAAATCCGGGAGGGAAAGTGTCAAGAATCCAATTTTGTCGGGGCAGGAGACGAGATGGGCCGGGGGATAGGCGGGGAGGACAGAAGAGCCAGATGGACACAGTGAGGAAGGGATCAAGGGGAGGGACGGGAGCAGGAAGGGGGGGCGCAGGTAGTTGACACATAGTAATAGACACGTGAGGGCCCTCGGTGTCTGAGCATGGTGGAGGAGAAGAGGCCGGCCCCGGCGACGGAGAAAAGGAAGAAAGAGGAGAAGAGTCGAGGAGCGGGTGGAGGAAGCCACCAGGCCCCTGTCTGAGGGGAATCGGAACCTGGAAGCTTCCGGGGTTTCCGTGTCGTTTTTTTTCTCTCTCTCATTGGAAGATGGGATAGATACTTCGTTTTTCCCTCCCTCCCTCGCTATTGCTTTCCCTCCCTCAGTTCGTAGGAATTTTGGGGGTCGTGGCGATGTTTCAATGAGAATGGAGCGTAAAAGGAATGATACTGTAGGGAAAAAAAACAAGGGCCGAGTACCCTTTATTGGTGAACGGTCAGCCTCATTCGTTTTCGCCGAAAAGACGCTTTCCCTCTCGTGACCCAAGCCCGTATGCCTGATGTCCAAGCAGTGCGCGGCTGTCCTTTCAGTACTTCTCATGCCCCACCGCGCTCTTGAATCCTAACCGTCGCTAGTGATCAACTTGTCTGACTGTTTTGCTACCTTCCTGCACACTAATTCTATTTGTCAGGTTTCCCACCAGGTTTCACCACCACCAGACTCCGCGTCTTCTTCCAAACAG
>NW_005803920.1:93657-98708 GCF_000240725.1 Microchloropsis gaditana
CCTCCAGCTGGGCTGGCACGTCTGCCCCACTCGACACATCCGTCCGCTTCCGACCCCGGGCGATTTTCTTGTCAGCCTCATGTATGTACTCGCGCAGCACCGCCTCCAACTCCCTCTCGTACGCGTCCCTGTCCCGGCACACGTGTCCCCGCCGCCGTTCCCGCCCGCCCTCCTCCTCCTCCTCTTTCTTCACGTCGGCCTGGAAGCGTTCTTGGAGTGCCTCATCGTGCATGCCTTCACACTGCCCCAGATCGATCTTGGTCTTGCTGAAGACGTCGTGCGGGCAGCATCCGAGGAGGAAATGCTTGCACACGCGCTGAGGTATGGACAAGAGAGGCTCGGGACGTCAGAAAAGGAGGGAAAGAGCGGGCATACGAGAAAGGAGAAGAAGGCCACGACGCAAGGCACCGAAAAGAAACCCAAAAGGCAGTCCCCACGGCTACCAAAGGCCTTTAACGCACGGAAGTAGGAGGGATACGAGGCAAGGATGAAGAAAAAAGCGAGAGAGGACGCACCTCGTCGCGATAATCCTGAATTTCGGCATCCGGGTTGTCCAAGTTTCGATTCATGCCCATCATTTCGTCGAGCATGGCGCGTTGGGCGTCCATACCTGACAATGGCCCGGTCCGGTGCCATTTGCCCATGCTTCCCTCCGTGCGATTGATAGCAACGCTTCGATTCTGCTACGCCTAGGAAAGTCCAGTCAAGGACAAGGGAGAAAAGCCTTTGGAATGCTCAAGCCCAGGGCTGGAAGTTGGATCCCCGTAAAACCGTTGCCTGTAAGGTCGTGACAGGAGTGGTAAGAGTATCGTCGCGTGATGAACAGGGGAAGGGAACGGCCTCATGAAAGGAGAGCGGTCAGGAGAGATAAGAGGCGGAGACCTGCATCTCTCTTCCGAAAGGAGCAAGTTAAAAACAACTGACGCGCGCAGGTAATGAGTCCTTCACAAGAATGACATCACAAGAAAGACAAAACGCATCGCATTCCCCGCACATGGTCCTTCCGAAGCCTAATGCCGGTGGAAGGGTTTCAAATGGGGGCACACGGGCCCCGAGGTTGTGGTGTTGATGAGAGCAGTGCGTCGCTGAGAAAGGAGCGATGATTGCTTTAAGCCGTGGCTGATCCATTTCGTTGACAAACCGGGCCACGAAATAGGGCATCGGTGTCACTAAATAATTATATGAACACTGATTCTGGGCACACGATGGATCACAGGTGGTTTGATTTGCCTTGGAGGTTTGGTGTCCGTAAAATCGGCCTAGGACTGATTGCCACAGACCCCCCAGGGCGGCCGTCTCCTCACACACGTCATTGCCTCTGCCTGATCACAAGCCGCGACTTTTTGACAACACAACGCCGCCACTCCCATGGGCCCGCCGCATCAATCGCGCTCCTTCATGTTTTTACGTAGCGTAATGTCCCTCTGTATTTTGCTTCCGGGGTCTATCGACGCATTTGCGCCTTCCCGTCTCCTGCTGACCTCCTGGGGCGACCAACGGCCCACAATTTCACTGAACACAATAACGATGTCCACCACGGAACCCCGACCTCCTGTCGTTCCCAAAGTCGGCGGTCCCATGCCGGAGGGGCGGCGTCCGGACTGGTTCCATGTGCCGGCCCCAGGGGGCTCGCACACTCGTTTCGAGGAATTGCGGGAGAGTTTGCGGGAGCTGGACTTGCACACCGTGTGCGAGGAAGCGCAATGTCCGAACATTGGGGAATGTTGGAACGGAGGTACCGGCACCATTATGCTTCTGGGGGACACGTGCACACGGTGAGTGGACGGGGGATATCGAGGCTTGCGGGGGAAAGAACCTTCGTATGGCGCTCCGTTCTTTGGCGGGGCCAAGGCAGGTGTCACGTGGTCGGTCCTGCGAACATGTCATCTGAACACGTAAAATATGAATTTAAGCAATCGTTTCCTCCGGGTTTCTAACCAAGAGCGCCCTCATACCTCCTCCGTGCATCCTGCTCCCTCCCTCTTGCCTCCATCTTCGCCATGACCCTCATCCCCCTTATGTATCTCTTGCCTTCCACTCCACCTATTTGCCCCAGCGGTTGCAAATTCTGCGCCGTAAAGACGTCCCAAGCCCCGCCTCCGGCGGATCCATTCGAGCCACTCAAGACCGCCGAAGCAGTCGCCAGATGGGGTATCAATTATGTGGTGCTGACGAGTGTGGACCGGGACGACATGCCCGACGGAGGCGCCGACCATTTTGCCCAGACCGTCGAGTACATCAAACTCCGAAAACCGGAGATGTTGGTGGAGTGCTTGGTCAGTGACTTTCGGGGGGATTTGGCGGCAGTGGAGCGCCTGGCTACCTCCGGGTTGGACGTCTACGCCCACAACGTGGAGACGGTGGAGAGGCTGCAAAAATACGTACGGGACAAACGGGCGAGCTACACCCAGTCTTTGCAGGTCCTGGCGCATGCCAAGGCGGCTCAGCCCACGGTATACACGAAGACGAGCCTGATGTTGGGCCTGGGGGAGGAAGAGGAGGAGGTCCTCGAGGCGATGCGGGACATGCGGGCACACAACGTGGACGTGTTGACGCTGGGGCAATATTTGCGGCCCACGGACCACCACTTGGCTGTCGTCGAGTACGTGACGCCCGAAAAATTCGATTTCTTTCGGAAGAAGGGGGAGGAAATGGGGTTCAAGTATGTGGCCAGCGGGCCGTTGGTCCGGTCCTCGTACAAAGCAGGCGAGTTTTTCCTGGAAAATGAGCTGAAGAGGGTCAAGGCGAAGAGGGCTGCTGAGCAAGGGGCGATGGCATGAAAGTAGGGATGGCTGTTGTACAGGTAGCTGGCAAGGATAAAGGAGAGAATGAGCGCGACAGGAGTAGGAGACGTAAGATTTTGCAGCATGAGTCCAGTGGAGCTGCCACCCATTATGAAGGATTGTTATTAGGGGCCGTTCAACAGCCTCCTTGGGGAGGGAGTAATGGCAGGAGGGATGCGAGAGGAAACGATGAATAGTGGCTGATGAGGTTGTTTGGACCGGCAATAAGGCAAATGAAGATAAACAGGAAAGGATGTCCAAGCATGGCAAAATTGCCGCTTTTGGTTTAATTCTTTCAAAAGCATGTATTTGTTGGCGTCAAACTTGAACTTTAGCGTTTTACTTCCTCAATCTTGCCTACCTACTTCTTGTCTTGCGGTATGAAGTGTGACGATGGGGCAATCAGGATACTGGAGGAGAGCATGGCGTTTCCTGTCAAACAACCATGGCATAGGTGCTTCTTCGAGTTGCTCTTAGAAATAAATAATTCTAATTGCAAGCACATGCTTGATTCGTCAAAGCCTGTGTCTGAAATGCTTTCTCCTATTTATAGTGATCAGGAAGCCCCTCAAAGTGGCCCATGTCTCCCTCCAGGTTCGCCGCCCGTCTTTCCTTTCCAGCACCCGCTCCCGTGTTCTCAAAACCGTAACGTAAGCAATGCAATGATAATCTCATATCCTCCTGCAATTTATTCTTGCTCCTGGATTGGGGACTTCTCGGGGCCTGATCCCGCGTATCTTTTCGTGGGACTGGCCGGGCGGCCTTGTTGAGCGAGAAGCCCCTTCGCTCTCGGCATGACCGCTGAACCCGTACTTCTCTCCAACTGACAAGACCGCTTTCACGCCCATGCCCACAGGTCAACGACATCAAGAAATCCTCCAGCATGCTCCGCTTGGCGTCGTCACGGGCATCGCTGCGGCTGAAAGGCTTGGGTGCTTTTCAAGGTAAGTCTCGCGGTTTTCCTCGAGCCCTCGCTCTCAGAGCTCAACTGCTACAAGGCATACCATTCCTTGTTCTTACAGGCAGGGGAGCATGAGTCGTTTGTATTGCTTTGACTTAAAGACGGCCTGATCACCGTCTATGCGTGAATTTTATAATCGTCGGCTCGTCTTTCATTTTGATGTTGCATGTATCTTTGGTGGACCGTTTCCTGGTCGTACTCCTCCGCTTCAACTACTTCCCCCTCCTCCCCTTGTTCTCGGTGGGCTCCCCTTGGTCCCACGCAATGATAAGAATATGCGTCAAAATTCATGTCTACCGTCTCAGGATCAGCATGCGCGCTCACACTGCCATCATTACGTCTTCTTTTGACCCGTAACAGGCACCGCCACGTGCCCCTCCTTCTTGAAACGCGCCAGTCTCTCCACGCGCGGGCAGTATTTCGCGCCCGTGGAAGTGAAGGACGGGGTCGCAATCATTCGCATTGATGGGCCGGGGAAGATGAACACGATTGACGACAATTTTCGCCAAGAGATCGATGCCTTGTGGACGGTAATGTCATGGGAAAGACAAGGGATCGGGGCGGGAAGGGGCACACTCCAGCGGTTCCTTTACCTTACGACCCCCTGGCTGAACGATTCCTTCTCTCTTATATATACAGGACAAGGTCGCAAATGACGCGAGTGTCAAGGCGGCCGTGATAATTTCTGCAAAGCCCGACAATTTCATCGCAGGAGCCGATATCAAATTCATCGACTCGGTGGAAGACTTCGCGAGCCTTAAAGACGGTATGTGCGCCTGACTAGACACGTTCCCCGTGCTCGAATGTCCTTTCCACGTCCTCACAAGGCTGCTGCTTGTGTGCGCTTGAATATGGCCCTGCACCTGGTGCCTGTGGCCTGGTGGTGTCTCATTGGGGACCTATGACCCTTGAGACTGCCTCACACACTCTGCGGCCGAGGGCATCGCCACGGAGAGGGTTTCCCTCTGCCAACAAGAGAAACGACCATGCCTTCAACGCACAGCTTTCACTCATCCTCTTTCTTGCTTTCCCACTCTCCATCCGGCTTGTCCCCCCCTCTCTCGGTCAGTCTGCCTCAAGGGACACGCCACCTTCCAGAAGATTCGAAAGGCAAACAAACCCTTGGTTGCCGCCATTCATGGGCCCGCCCTTGGCGGCGGTCTGGAAGTGGCCCTGTACTGCGACTACCGCATCGTCACCTCCTCCCCCAAGACGGTGCTAGGTCTCCCCGAGGTGAAGCTCGGCCTCTTGCCGGGCTTCGGGGGCACTCAGAACCTCCACCCTATCGTCGGCTTGCAGGCGGCCCT
>NW_005803920.1:98727-101792 GCF_000240725.1 Microchloropsis gaditana
GGGGAGGGGGAGGGAGGGAGAGAGGAAGGGAAGACGAAGCCAAGGGGGAGGTTGGGGCACGGGCGGTTGCTGGGCCGTGGGGCCCGATGGACGTGCGCCAACGTGCGGGAAAGGCGGCAAGCTTCGTTCTGACCAGTCTCCCAGCCCCCCGCCGTGTTTGTCTCAATCGCAAGGCCTAGGTCCCCTACCCCTGCTTCGATCCCTCCCTTCACTTCTCCCTCGGTTCCTGCCTGGGGGCCGGCCTGTTGCCCCCGCACTTTTTCCACTGGACCCTCGATAACTGCCAGGGACGCAGCAGGATGCTGCACAGACAATTTAAAAGCTGTGCGTGCAGCCAACCGTTGTAGTGGTTGCCTCGTGTCGTGCTGCGCCTTGCTCAGACTTCCGTCCCCGCCCATGCCGCCGGGCACCATCATCAACCGCTCAACCTGTTCTCGCATTTTGTGTCGTCGCCTTCGTTCTCTCCTTCTTCTTCTGCTTCCTTCCCCCGCTCCTCGATTCTCCTGTGTCTTCTTACTCGCCGGCAAGTGAGGCATGGAGGTCGATTTTTTAATAGACCATTTTTGGGCCACCATTTTCATTCGCAGGCCACGCCCGTGGTTGGAGCCCCGATGTGCATGAGCTTTGAGTCTCATGATGCACTCGAGGCTCTCCGACAATTTAACCCCACCTCTGACGCTTTGCGCGGATGGGTGTCCTCTTTGGCCGGCTCGCTCGTCAGGTCAGGGAGATAGTATCATAGGCGTCTGCAGTGCTGTTTCGGATGCATGCACAATTGAGAAGGGAAGAGCCATCTTCGTGAGCCCAACAATTCTTCTTAATTTTTACTAGCTAATCATTCGAGGTACAAGGGATAATAAGTCTTGCATCAACGCAGCCATCAGTGAAAAAGTTATTTCGAGCACTGATCAATGCATCGGTCGATATGATAATTGCAGCAATTGAGTTGGCGTCTTCTTCCAGTCAAAGAAAGGCTCTTCATAGCCCATACCCGCTGTCATGCCCTTCTTTGCACGCAATACACGGGCATGTAAAGCATTTGGAGCGTCTCGAGGCCATTGACTCCAAAAGGACGGTCAGACCTCGTCTCGCGCTGGGATTTTTTACATTTGATGGTATCGCCAAGAAAAAACGAGGAAGCTGCGACGGGGGCAACAGCCGACCTCTGCCCTGACGGTGTAAAAGCCTTCCTTGCTAATTGCATGCTGAGACATACATAACCATCACGTTCATGGATGCACAGGGACGAAATTGTACAGGCTCTATCGTTCTCCGGATTTTTGAACCGCAGGCGGCATGCTCCTGCGCGTGCGAAGCAAAATGGGCACATGGCGTGTGGAAGGCGTGGAGCCAGGTACGACAATAAAGGCACTCCGCAGCCGCATTTTATCGGAGCATGGCGTCTCTCCACACCCTTCCCAGATTTTTAGCCTTGATCCGGCAGGGAAGCGGGTGATGGACGACGAACAGACGGTGAAATCGTTCAATTTGCAGCATGGCGATCTGGTGCATTTGGCCATCCGAGAGGAGGATTGTGCGCATGAGGCTGGGAAGAAAATTGCAGCCGATGGAAGTATTGTGAATAAGACACATTTGGAGGCGTCGCGTGTGAAAGGTTTTCGACCGGGGATGATGTCCTTGCGTAGCATGAAAATGCATTGGACACTCACTGATTTTGTGGAGCTTGACGCTCAATTCGAGTACAAGATCAAGGCTCAAAAGAACGAGACCCCATGGTGCACTAAAGCCATCATGGAACCAATCTGCGGCAACGACTTTCAGGTATGCTTGTGCCCGTGCCATTCTTTTGTCCCAATCATTCTTTCTGCTCCCCCCGCTGCGTCCTCCCTGGAGCTACCAGCGTGCTGTTACCCCGCCCCCTTCTTGTTTCCCTCCCTCGCTCCCTCCTCCCGTCTCTGCCGCCACTCCTTCCCGCTCTTTCGTTCCACCCATCTTTCCCATGCGTCCGCTTTGCTCCATGCCCGCGCCTCGAGCCTTCTCACGCATCGTGGGCACTGACGGGCATGCCCCTCCCTGTCCCATTTCCCCCCCCAGTCTTACATGCGCCGCGTGGGGTTCAACCAGTGCCGCATGGGCTACCTCTATGGCCAGTTCACCGAAGCGAAGGAGGCGAAGGTGGAAGTGTTGTACGAACCACCTCAAGAAAGTAAGGCACCCCGAGCGGCGGGGCGGGGGGGAGTAGCCCCAATGAAGAAGCCTCCTCTCCGCACGAGCATGGCCCTCACCGCTCTCCTTCTCCTTTCCCCTGCCCCGGCTATCCAGGCACGCACGAAGGCTTCGAGCTGTTGGAAGACCCTCGGGCCGAGAAAGTGGAGGCCTTGGCCGCCGCCTTGGGCCTGGTCCGAGTCGGATGGATCTTTGCGCACCCTCCCCGGGAGGAAGGCTTCGTCTTCTCGGGCTTGGAGGTGATGCAGGCTGCCATGGGCCAATTGGAGGCGGCAGACGGGGTGAAGGAGACGCCGTTCGTGACGGTGCGGGTCTCCCTGGCCCCGGTGGAGAAGGCAGGGGGCGAGGACGGGAAGGAGGGCGGGAAGGAGGAAGTAGCGACGGTGGCGCATTTCGACGCCTTCCAGGTAAGCCTCCAGTGCATGGAGATGGTGGCCGAAGGCGCGATCGAGCCGGGGCCGGAGCCCGGGGCCATGCTCGTCAACGAATCCTTCACCGCCATTGTGGAGGGAAAACCCGCGCCCACGGTGGATGTGAATTTTTTCCTGGTCAACGTGCCCGTGGGGAGCGCGGAGAGCAGCCTTCTCACCCACCGCTTCCCCAAGGCCAACCGCTTGGACGAGCTTCCGAGTGCCGCCGCCATGGCGGCCCAGCTGGGGGAGGCCGGGAAGGCGGGGTGGCGTTTCATCGACTTGATGAGCGACTTCCACCTGCTCTTGTTCCTGACCGACTTTTTGGGCATGGAGGAGGTCGCGGTCCTGTGTCGGAGCGTGCGGGAGAAGGAGACGGTGCCCTTGGGGGCGGGGCACGTGGACTTGCTCCGGGCGATCGCGGGGATGGAGTAGAGAGGGAGGGAGGGAAGGAGGGAGGGCGGGCGG